>NC_040013.1:10706758-10880232 GCF_000972845.2 Larimichthys crocea
TTTTTCTGAAAACTCATGAAAAAGGGGAACTAAGAGGGTTCAAGTCTGAGTTGCAACATTTTAAAGATAAGAGGGAACTGGTGCTAGTTAAATTCCGCTCTGCTGAAGGTCAGCGGGCAAAAAAAAAAGAAGAAGAAAGCTGAAGTGTGGCTTTTATCCACGTAACACGAAACCTCAAACTACGCTCTGTATTGTGCATAACATTTGTAGACCACTGAAGACAATGAGATCTGGAAAGATGTATAAGATATGGTTTGTATTTATTTTCTAGGATTTTTGATAGTTTAAGCAATATTTGTGTCTCCCTCTAGAGAAGAAATGTAGTCTGTAGTCAAATTTGTGTCTCCCTCTAGAGAAGAAATGTAGTCTGTAGTCAATCAAGCAGCGGTAATTTCCATCTGTCACTTATTGTAAACAGAAGATTTGGACACATAGAGCAAAACTACAGCATCTTAATTAGGGGCTCATTGATCAGGAGTGACCTTGTTTTACTTTGTGTTTATGCTTCTCACTTCTTACTTGTAGTATATTGTCAATGGACAAATTCCATTACGTGTTTCTGAGACTTGCCCCTGTTTGCAGACTAAACTCTTCAAGGTCATAGAAATAACATATTGTGTTCAGGTTGGATTATTAGTAAGTCTGGTTCTGTCCTTTTCCCAGTCTGTGCTGCCAGGAAACGGGGCAATCCACCTCAGTATGCCTGGAATGTCTGCACAGGTGCCCTGGGAATTGGTAGAAAAATACTCAGTACTGAACTAATGTCTGATGCAGGATTTTTCGGCAAGTGCAAAAGGCTATGACAATTCTTTGATTGCGTCAGAGTCCTTTAACATGCTCACTCAACATTTTGAAACATATCCTTGTGCAATACAATTAAATTTCACAATTTAAAGACTTTTATACGTAATTTGAGTATCAAATGTGAAGGCAGTCAGGTTTAGACAGTCAGAATGTTAATAAGGCTTGACCTACCAATGGATATATTGCACACTCCTAAACTGAAAGGCAGCTATGTAAATGAAGCTCAGTGTGAGATAACTCATACTCTGCTTTCTTTGTATTATTGTGCTGGTAATAGAAAGTTTTGAGCCAGGCTAAGGGCAAAAATGGTTTAAATAAGGGAATTCCCCAACCTGTGCTGACTGATTTAGTGTTTTTCATTTTGTTTAATAAGCATCTTTAATTAGTAGATGGCTATTGTGTCCTACCCTAATGAATGTCCCATGTATCATTTGGCCTGAAAATTATGTGGATGTATAGTTTTGTGTGAGTGTCCTACCTTCTATTGGGAAGAATACATCCCCATGTGCAGGAGGAGAAAGGGGCGTTCCTGGCTCAGACAACAGGTGGCGGCCTGTCTCTGAGTTTTGCCGGGTCATGATCTGAGACACAGTACGGGTCTTAGTCTGTGGTGATCCCCCCAGAAACACAGGGTTTTCATGGCCGAGAGCCTCACTAAACACAAAAAGAGAAGAATCCAGATGAGTCCAGATGAGTAAGTTATTACCGATATTACACAATGAACTGTTTTAACACGCATCTGTTGCTCATCTATTGCTTAAGACCTTTATAACCTTCCTGTTGGTCACAGTTGTATTCTAGAAGTACTCGGGGCTTTAATGAACATTTAATACTAAACCAAAATAGTTTGCAGTAGGCTTTGTACATACACATGAATTTATCAGTCAACTTATTGTGAGGCATAAAACTCTCTCCTATTGTACCATAAAGTAAAGCTACAGATTTACCACTAAAATATTCCAGTGGTATAAAAGCCATCAATGTACTGGGCAGAAGTCCTTTTTGTTGTGTATTGATTGATGTTATATCTAGAAATGAATGTGAGTCTGAAGCCTCAAGTTGTATGGCTGAAAGTACCTATTGTGTGAGAAATGTCCACTACACAGTAGAATATCCATGGACACAGTATTATTATAAAGTGCAGCTGTGTTTTGAGGCTGGTCTATGTAACCAGCTGCCTGACAGACTGTGGGAAAACATACCTGTCCATCCTCACCAACTCTTGTGCACCTGGGAGAGAGGAAACAGGAAATGGGCCATTGTGAATGTATTGAAACAAAGCGGAACACTACAGATCCAGAGTGTGAATGTGCTTCCTACTGTGTGAAATACAGTTAATCCACCTCACTGACAGGAAATAAGTGTGAGACAAAACACTATGGGGAACCCAGTGTGAGAGATTTATATTTGACCCAAAGCTTGGACATGTGTTTGTGCATATCAGTAATACATACGTCTGCCCGAGTGGGTGTTCTGCCTCTGTTTGTACACAAGCACCAGGATAAGAGGGAGAGAAAGCAGAGCTAAGATGCAGGCTGCTACAGCCAAGGCCACTGGCACAGAGCCTGGAGAAGCAACAGAGAAACTGTGAGTTAAATAAATAGAATCACTGGCCAGTCATCATTTAGCTATGGAGGCTTGTATAAGTTGACATACCTCCAGGTGGTGTGGGATCCCAGAAGGTACAATCTAGAGATCCATTTCTCCCTGGAAAGAGAGAAAAAATCCATTCAGTATTAGGGTTCTGCCTGTTAAATAGAACAGGTGCAATTTACCTCGGCATATGACGTTTAGCACTCATAAAGCACATCACATAGAATCATTAACATCATGATCTTGTCCTACTTAGCAACTTGAATTGATGACTCAGTCAACATCCTCCCCTGCCAGTTTACCATGTACTAACTTACTACACATTCACACTCATACATTTGATGTCCTTACGTGGTGTAACATGCAGAATAACATGGCTGTGGGGTTTCTGCACGATGGTCGCGTGTTTATGTTCAGGCTGGAAGTCCAGAACCACACAGCAGTAGCGACCCTGGTCAGCGTGGGTCACATTCTTCAGAACAATCCAGAAGTTCTGCTCTGCAGCTGCAGTTTCCATCCCTGGTGGCAAGGTGTGATTGCCATGGGAATGCGTACCAATGGTAGTATGGCGTGGGCCTGCCCGTCCTGTACAGTGCTGATCACTATGGGGCGTGAAAAGCCAGGTGTACTTCAAGACATCAGTATCGTGCAGGGCTGTACCTCTCTTGCTGCACATCATTTTGACAGTTGCACCTTCAGGACAGGTATAATGCAGGTGGGGAGCTGAAACACTCAGTGTGGGGTGGGCGTGGGACATCTCACCTTTAGATAGAGAGAAGAGGGAAAGTATGTAAGATTGTAGGTGACACATGGAAATGTTTTTATCAACTTTAGTACATCAGCTAAAAATGATTTACAAACATGTCTGATTTAGGCCTTTCAGATAATCCTTCCTCCCTTGATATGAACTACTGCAGACAAGCTCTACCAATGAAACGTTTTATGGTAGAGATAATGACATTTTGGGTTATAACTGTGGTTAGGCCTGTCAAATCCAGGAAGTGCCTGAGAAGCTCAACCCAGTGAACATAAATTCCCTGTCACGTTTGTCACAAGTTTACTTTGATTGCAGTGACAGATAGTTTTTCCAAGATACAAAATCTAAAGAGTGATATTTAGAAACTTTATAAAACATTACACCTATCCAGAACAAAGCACAATTAAAAAAGTAAAACATAAAAGCCAACATCAACATAATAGTAATGTATGCTATATTATGGTGTTCCATGCAAAATCCAGTTTTCTTTCATTTGCTTGGAAATAGGGGAATAAAGTTTTATCATGGTATAGCCCCAAAATCAAAGAGAATGTATTCAGACAGGAAATTGCTTGGTAAATCACTCTTCAACTATATTCAAATATTTCATAGCTAAAGTTAAATGGAATAAAGTTCCTGTCTGGTACCAACAGTATAACATAAATAACCACAGTACAAAAACTAATTATAGGAACTACCAATCTCAATGTGGATTTAAAGCCGAAGTCCGACAATTTTCCATACACTATTTTTGCACACTACATACTTCCTTGTTTTTTTGTGCATTTTGAGGTAGGGCAGTTTGTTTCCTGTTCTGTGTATTTGTACTGTGGTTAGAGATAGTACATAGTCTGCTGGCTAAAAAAAATATACTAACCTCCTGTGGGAATTAAATTGCCAGTTTTTCTCAGAGAGAGAAACTATTCAATATATACAAGTCCTCATGTGTCATCAGACTAGGGAAAGTTAAAAGATCGGACTGATAGTAAAAAATAATAAAAAATTAAAAAAGTAAAATAGTCCTTTTTTGTCTCAGCAGACTCAGCATCGATCTTTCACAGTATGTTCAGAAAACCAAATAGACAGCTGTGAGACATTTCTTTACATATTGCATGAACCCTCTGACTCACGCACACTGCCTTCAACCACATCCTGTTCTGACTTATGTAGGGCACCACTGAAATACACTAATAGATAAAACTCTGTGTGCTCTGAACAAGTATTTCAATGCATTAACACAACAAAATGAACATATCCTCAGGCTAAGCACTGTGAAGTCACTCTGTAAACCTTATACTATACAATACCACTCTCTAGACAATACCCCCACACTACACAGTGTAGCAGCAAACATAATGAATGACTCTATATCCAGCATGTAACACAACCCTGTTACTATCTCTCTGCTTAAATAGATCATTACCCTCCTTTGTCTGCAACAGACTGTGGTGAGGTTTAGCATCCTAGAATGCACAGTGCTGCAAAGAAGACAGGAAGTGTGTGTGCATGTGCGTGTGTGTACACTTATGTGTGTGGGTAGACTGCAACAATGAGAAGCATGCATGCAAGTGTATTATTGCAGAGGAACCATAGATCAGAGATTACCAGTCAATCTCTAAACATGTGCATGTGTGTGTTTGGATGGCGACTAATCGGTAACTGGATTTGGGGAGTGGACTTCCTTCTTGAGCTATCCAAGCATGCAAACATTGTGCCCACTCCTCCACCTGTTTGCTTAAAACTCGATCTGAAGGTGTACAGCTGCTGCTAAATAGCTCTATATGGCCTGAAAATTTTAAGCAGGTTGCACCTTCATCTACAACCCAATCAGTAATGATGTCACTGCAGGTGCTCTCCATCAGCTGTCAGAGATACATGCTGGTACATCACAGATTGAACTGCAACATGCTTGAATGTTTAAACCTGTAGGGAGCAGTGGAGCAGCAGTTTTGTGTGTTTCGCTTTAACATTGGATTAACTGTTGTTTGCATGCACTATATCTACTTTCCTGAGGGGGCAGCAGATGCAACAAATCAGAGCCTTCTGTGTCAGCTAGACTATAAATGAGGAAGCACATAAATTGTTCTAGTCTAAATGCCAGAATAATATTTAAGTGGTTGGTTTGCACTCTGCTGGAGTGAAAAATACAGTAGCTGACCAGCCAACGACCCTTCTTTTTGATTAGCTCTGCATGTTTGTATATTCAGTATGTGTGTATCCTGTGTGGTGTCACAGAGTGTGGGGTGCGTGCCCTGTTCCTGTGTGTGTGTGTCTGAAAAGTGGACTAGCCATTGTGCTGTAGGAAAAGCAATAGGAAGACCAGGGAGGGTGATTAAAGTGAAACTGTTGCCCCCACGGCTGTTCCTGCCTGTGTGATGGGACAATAGGAGTGGAAGCCCTTCTCGTCTCCTGTTTCACACCGCCCTGCCTTCCTCCCTGCCTTTCTTACCCCTTTTAAACTAGTTGAGATGGATTTCTGGCAAAGGTTGGGAGTTTCTTTTGTAAAATGTGATTAATTTACATTTAAGTTTAAGATAGGTCAAAGCGTAGTTAATAAAAACTTTGCCAGCAAGGAAACACAATTATACAAATAAAATCTTTTGCAGGTATGGCTTACTGACAAGACCAGACTTTTCTAAAATACTTTCAGAGACAATGAGTAGGATTTCTATAAAGAATGTTAGGTGCCAATGTGGTGATGTTATCACAGTGTCAGCACTATCTGAGCTATCTTGATGTGGTTGCAACCAGGTAAAAACAGACATCAAGCTTTGCCTGTGTCTGGTACAGACAGGATTTCTGTCACTTGTATACACCAGACATCTGTGTTTTGGCTCCAGAACAGATCTAAGTTTCTTCTCTGATCTCTGTTCTTGGGATCCTGATAGCCCCTCAGGGCCCAGAAACAGGCACTCCTTTGTTTTAAGGCTGAATGCCACCTGTTTAAGACATGTTGCCTCTGACAGCTTTCTTGCATTCAGACATGCAGCATAGCTCATGTGAATTAATTAAATGTGTCTCCATATCTGGTTAAATGACCCCAAGTTTAACTATTTGAAGTACTACTGAAAGAGTATATAGAGTATATCTTATTTCTCTAGAGGTGCTAATACAACACAGGGTAATAAACATACCATACTGGTAAATCCGGTATGCTTTCACTGGCATAAGTTCTCTACCTGATATCCCACACACTCCACCCTTTTTCACACCTAGTGTAATGTTAATGATTATTGGACCCATTACTGGGTGTTAATGAAACCAGGAGGAGGATCCTAGATTAGCCTCTTCACAAATGCAGGTTTCAGTTGAAGCTTCTAACAAAACAAACTACATTAGACATCTTTTCAGAAACAGGAAGTGTTCAAATGTGTCACTTCAAACTCAAGCTACTCAGAAAAGGAAGTGGTTATGGATCAGCGACGCAGGTAACCATGTTCAGGGATCCATGAGATTTAATGATAGTCATTTGTTGGGTCTTTTGGTACTTTGTGAGCCAATTCCACTGAATTTACTTTAGGCATTTAGCTATGTCACTAACAGGTTGTGTAATGACAGTTTCGTACACATTTACAACATAATTACAAAATATGTTTCATCATTTGGCTGCAGCAACGCTGAGCGGGAAATGTCATTTTGAAAGCGTAAAGGGGTGTTTTTGTACTTTTGAAACAGAAAAAGTACATTTTAATTTCATAATTTGTAGATGACTTAATTATTATCAACCAGTTTACTGCTTCCTCTCTCTTTTAGGGTCCTCTCTTGCTTCCAACAATAATATGTCTATTATACTTATTCTATCATTTCGTTTGTTTGTATTAGAGTTAAATATTTCAGACTTTTATTGACTAAAACTCATTGGGTGGCCATTTGTGTTGCTGCTATTAGAAGCAGAGTCAAGGCTCTGACGGTCAATGACGACTCTGTGGGAGACTCATCTTTACTGGAAGTATGAAGGCCACTTTCAGATTTTTGCTTTACGTGCCATACTCGCTGCATATTAAGCAGCAGATACCAAGATTGCACCTACAAAATGTTTGACAAAGCTTTTTGATACCCACAAAAATTACAGAAGAAGAAGGGAGCTCCCCTTCCTCCTGTCTTTATTACTCACGCACATGCAGTATGTGCCCACACAACTGCTGCACGAAAACATGCCCGCTTTACTGTGTGTTCCTGGCCCTGTGGCCTCTTGTCAATGAGATAAGCCCAAGACAGCTTCTTTTTTTATCTCTACACCCCCTTAATAATGACTTATTCATTTAGGATAGGGGGTCAATGCACAGCATAAGCTCTGTATCAACAGGAGGAGAAAGTAGTTGAGACAGGGAGTCAGTCCTCACATCCTGTGGTCTTTATTGACATTTTCTGACTGTGCCATTGTCCTTCATAGGGAGTGCTTATCTATACTGAGAGGAAAGGAGCCACTGATTATTACTGTGTTTATCTCAAGTCATGTTTTGTGGAGGAGAACCCCATTACTGGCAGTGGCACAAACATCTGTTTTAATCATATGCTAAAGGAAGGAAATTTCTAAACACAACAGGGCTGAAGGCAGGGTACCATGGAGTTAGGCTTTAGCCTTGTAGCTCTTTTATTGGAGCCTCTTGAGTTTTATAGGCCTGCATAAATAGCCTGTTTCGAAACACTGTACACAAAGACATTAAGACATATTAGGTTTTGGATCAGTTCAGTAAACATCGCTTGCTACCTTTGACGGACTTAACCGTGTGAGCTTATCTAAATAGACTAAATCCTAAAGCCGAAAACTGATAACCTCTGCAAGGTTTCTGTGGCGTTTGAAGTGAAGCAGCCTGCGTCCCGGAGGCAACAGCTGCTTCCCCGTCTCCTCCAGCGTCAGCTGCTTTAACTTAGCCAAGCTATACCAAAGTAAGAAATAAAATCCCTGCATTTTGACCACAGCTCCTACGAACACACAGGAAATGTCTGTGAAAATGGAGCAATAACTGATTTCTGGACGCACAGGTCACCAAACTTCATGCTGCACACAGGCGCCCAAAGCGCATGGATGTTTTGTTTTGTCGTCTTTCGAGTTATGTACATTTCTGAACATTTTATGACTCGCCAGTCTAAAAAAGTTTGTGGCCACCGTTAAATTTGCGGATATGTTGTAAAGAGTTAGTCTAGGGTGGTTTTACACTCCGCTACATCCCATGGGAGCGGCACCGAAACAGCTTCTCACCAGATGTTCCGTCTCAAAACAACAGCAGCAACACCCTGAAAGGCTTAGAGCAGCGCTCAATACAAAAGTATTTACACACACACACACACACACACGTTATGACGTGACATCAAAATGAAATAAAATAACTTGTTGTCATGTTTTTTTGGAAAAAGTAGCGGAGCACCGAAAATACACTACGAGGTTTACGTCAAGGTCTTTGTCCACCCACGAGCACACAATGCGTAAAATAGAGTGAAGTTACAGACTGTCACAGAAACTTCACAGCGGCCCTCTGACACCCATCAAACACACTCAACTTCCTACTGGAAGTCAAATGATGACCGGGGCTTTAACCAGCGTTTCCGTGCGTGTCAGTTCACTTTTGTGTTGGAAAAAGACAACAGCTTCACTTCAGAGATTTCAGTCAATATGTTTTTCACTCATAAAACATTGTCAACAAGTTCACACACGCCCGGACATGGTGATGAGGGAGTTACTACAACAACTCTGAAGGAGATGTATGTCATTATGTGTGCTTACCTCCAGCTACGCTAAACAGAACCGAGCAAACCCAAAGCATGATCTTCAGTCCGCAAAGTGATGTCCGGCAAGGTAATCCCCACTCCATGGTTGTCTGGATGTTGTCTGCAGCAGCAAAGTGTTTGACCCAGACTATTATCAACTGATTCTACAAGTAGCTTTTGTTAAAAACTTGTTTTTGTTTCCCCCCCCTTCACTATTGAACTATACAAACTCTCTCAACCTTCTACCTACACACGGAGTGGTGGCTGACAGGTCCTTGTCACTTTGTGCGCAAAGATGAATTTATCCTTCTGAACTTAGAGCGCAGAAGAAACGTGATACGGACTTTAAACGCTCCTCCCCCACTGTCAGTGAGTCTCTCTGTCTCTCTCTCCCTCCCTCTCTGGGCCCCACCCCCATTGGTATAGCAGTGATGAACTATCATGTCACCATGTACATACATCAGATAATGCACAGAATATATCTAATCTTATAAGCTTGACACATGACAAAGGGATACTTGGAGAAGCAGCTTATTAACACAATGATGGATATAATATATTTTGTACTGAATGAAGACATTGTGATGTTTGGATAACCTCTTTTTGTTTTTTGTCTTTAGTTCTAATTACTTGGCATTGTTTCTTTTAACACACATACACACCAACCACAAGAGAAATCACAACATTGTGAAATGCCAACGGCTTCTTTAACCGACACAACCCGAGGGTGTCAGTTGGTCCATCTTTTTGGTAGTAATGGGAGGGGAACTGGGAGGGAAACTACATGGTCGGACTGGTGGAGCAGGAATTGTCTCAACACTCAACGTTGATTCCCCACAATGATGCTTTCTTAATGTATCAGAATCTTTGAGTGGTTTCTTTCGGGTTGCGCTACTGTCTTCCACTTCTGCTTCACAACAGACTGAGCTTTTTTCCCACAGGTGAGAAGATGAAACCATAAGGAATCAGACATTCTGGCTACCGTGCAGCATTGCAGCATCTTCTTTCTGCCTCACTTACTCTTTATGATTTCATTTGGGTTTTCACACGATATTTTCTCCTTCTGTCTGTAACCAAATACACTCCAATCTACTCTGTTATTGCATTCTCCCATGTCCTCACTCCTGAATGTCACATCTACTCATCATAAGTGAAGACAGCAAAACCTGTTTGTTTCATCTCATGCAGAAAGCCTTATTAGTCATACAGCTAGTAAACAGTGTATGAAGGTGTAGGAGTGGCACGTGTAGCACGAGGTATAGAAAAGGCGTTTCTCGTTAAAAGGGGAGAAACTACTGACAATTGACAATATATTGTTTAGTTGTTATTATAGCAAACAGTGATTAACAGTTTGCATGTTTGGCCTTCAAGAGGAGTCCTGATTTGTGGCCTTTGCTCCTTTTCCTTTGCTTTTTTTGATGATACATTGCTGTAGTTTCAACATGATGATGACTAGACTACAAGATCAATTTTAGACTCACTTGCAGGCCAAGCTCATACCATGCTGGAAGTGAAACATGTATTTTCAGTAGAGTGTAACCCAGTAATCCATAAATAGTAGATTCAGCTGTAAAAATGTTTCGTGTCTGTTTTTCTCTGCAGACTTCAACCACCATCTATGTTCGCATTGTGGACGAGAATGATAATGCCCCAGAGTTTCCTGAGGAGGAGTATGTCACAGTGTTGAGCGAGGGGCCAGACACAGTAGGTGCCACCATCGCCACAGTAACAGCCATCGATCCCGATGAGGGTCTGAATGGCACTTTGCGATATGCTATCGCTCGTGGCAACCTGATGCAGACCTTTCATATAAACAGCATTACGGTGAGACTTGACCTTTTTTTTACTGTGTGTACATATATCAATATACATATTATATTATGTATTAACTTTATATATATGATGTGTGTGAATTTAGGGGAGGATTACAGCCGTGAAGGAGCTGGACTTTGAGATCAGCAATGGACACTACACACTGGTCGTCACAGCTACAGACCAGTGTCCAAATCCTGCTCTTCGCTTGACATCTAGCACAACAGTAATTAAACAAATGAGATACACTCTTTTATACCCTTTTAACTCAAATAATGTTCCATATATTATATTACCATTTAAAATGAACTGTCTGTCAACAAAAAGTATATTGTCAGTTTTGCTATTTAAATCAATGATTCAGGTAATTTAAATATTTAAATAATTTAAATAATTAATTAAATAATACAAATATTTGCTGGTTCCAGCACCACCAATCAGGGGATTTGAATTCTGACCACTTTATAAACTAAGAAGTAAAGTGATTTATTGAAAAATAAAATAATATAAATATTTTAATAATTATTATTTGCATCCCTTTTTTTTTATATACATACAGCACATGTGACAATCAGTCACCTCTCCTTCTCCCTCCTTCCTCAGGTGCTGGTAAATGTCCTAGATACGAATGATGAGACACCCACCTTCCCCAGAGCCTATGAGGGACCCTTTGTGGTAACTGAGGGCCAGCCAGGACCTCGGGTCTGGACACTCAGAGCCAGAGATGAAGACTCTGGACTCAACGGCAAAGTGGAGTACAGCATCACCGGTGGAGATCACCAGAGTTAGTACAAGCTTGTTCTGTCAAGAGAGTGATATATTATTAAATCCTTACTATGTGTTTCTGAGCCTCTTTCTCTGTGCCTCTGTCAGATGAGTTCATGATTTCCCCAGTGGAGGGGGAGCTTCGGGTGAGGAAGGATGTAGAGCTGGACAGAGAGACTACAGCCTTCTATAACATCACTGTCACAGCCCGAGACCTTGGAACTCCATCTCGCAATAGCTCGGTGGGTCTTTGTTACACAAGCACACACACGCAAATTCTCGCCATATCCTCTTGAACAACAATGATCTTGCGAGTTTCACTTCTGTAATGTAATTTGCCTTGCACAGACAATAACCACATAGCATATACCATAACCATAGACAAAACAAGTCTTTTTGGCATTTATTAGACAATTAGACAAACAGACAACCTAAATACAAATTACTGTAAAAAGGCTTGAGGTGGAAGTTTTATTTTTGTCTTCTTTTCTTCAGGTGGTGGTGGGGGTCCAAGTCCGAGACATCAATGACAATGACCCAGTCCTCCTGAACCTTCCTTACAACACCAGTGTGAGCGAGGGCGCGTCCATACACACTTCTGTGGCCAGAGTCCAAGCACGAGATGCTGACAGTGGGCCTAATGCACTGCTTACCTACAACATCACTGCTGGCAACCAGGGTGGAGCTTTCTATATTAATGACACGGTGAGATAAAGAGATGGTGTGAAGTAACCAAACCAATCTTGTCTTTGCGGATCTGCAAATGTTTCATTTTTGAATGCAAGTGTACTCCAGGACCTGTTGACATTACTGTTGGGTATGGTTACTGATTCAATAGAGCTTCAGGTCCAATAGTGATGGTAGGTGAAAATCTAGACTTACTTATGTGGTAAAGGTGGAGCAGCTGTGGAGCAGTGATAAAAGAGAAGCATGAAAATGAAAGTTCAGCTCCCAGATTTGTTAACATATTATGCTGTCAGTTTAACCTGACTTGGCACAGGTGTTCCTGCTACCTTTCATCTACAGTCTTAATGCTTGTACAACCTTGATACAGATCAGCCTCATACGCATTTGTGGATTTGCAGCATAAATATATTTCCAAGGATACAAATACTGCATGTCTTTTAGAGAAGGGAGACTGTAAAAGTAACAGGGTTTACACAAGTTATATGTAATAATTGAGAATGACACACATGACTTACTTACCTCTTCCTCACTGTATCTGTCAGACAGGTGTGGTGCAGGTGAACAGACCACTGGACAGAGAGCGAGTGGATGAGTACAGACTCACCATCACTGTCAAAGACAACCCAGAGAACCCCCGCATTGCTCGCAGGGTAATTTCACACTCCTGCATACAGCACATATGCTACAAGTGTCACACGTTTCTATATTGTCAGTTTCACAGAGACCACTGAAACAGTCATGAATCACCGTTATAAAACCTTGTACCCTTTAAAGATTTTGAGTTTTTTTTTTAAGAACAGACACTTTTTATGCAGGCCTTTGCTAATTTAGGCTGATAACTTGTCTTGCATTTAAGCACTACTGGATTTTTTGGCTGAGTGGTATGCACAGGCTACTGTCCTGTGATTAAGAATCTAATGCACACTATTTGCTTACAATTGGCATATGTCTGAACTACTCCTCTAAAGATACTAATGTGGCATGCCTTAAATGTTACCTCTGTGGGTAAGGTGTGAAACTGTTCTAACCCAGAGCTGCAGAGAAACCACCACTGCAATGTGAAATGCAACTGCAAAACATGTTTTTCTGACTTCATAGCAATTGGAGTGCCTTTTATAACACATATTCCTTTGCTCATATAAATAAACATCCACCTTCTTCTGTCCCGCACCACCAGGATTCAGATCTTTTGGTGATCACCATTCTGGATGAAAATGACAACAGGCCTATATTCACCAGGACCAGCTATAGGGCTGAGATCACAGAAAACTCTGCAGCAGGTAGCACATATGCTGGTGTGTCTTTCTCTTTTCCTTTAAGTGGGGACAATCTGTAACTGCAGCACAGGAGATCATGTCTCGAAATACTGTCTGTAACGTTGTCTCTCCCACTTCCTGACTTTGTTTACATGTGGCTTAGACTTGAAAGGTTAGAGGTGAGAAACACTGACAACTTTGAATTTTCAAATCGATTTGTTTCCAGTGTGGATCAATCTGTAACCAAGGCCTCACAACTGCATGTTATTTGAATGCAGAATATAAGTCCCAGTTTATGATAGTTAGTGGTGGCAGCAACATTTTACCAGTGTCTCTTGGCCATTAATGCAGATAGAAAGCCAAACTTTGACTGCTATTAACTTACTTCTCCACCTGTATCTGTCTTCATCTCTGCCCATCTTTTAGGCAGTACTGTAACAGTGTTAAATGGGCCAGTTCTGGCTGAGGATAAAGACATAGGAACCAATTCTGTGGTGAAGTACCGTCTGCTAGGAACCAGGGTGGACCTCTTTACTGTGGATGCAAATACTGGTAACATTGCAACTCCTCAGCAAGTAAAAAGAAAGCGAAATTAAAGAACTGCAATGCAATTGTTAATGTCTCTGAATCTCCCTCCAGGGGTGATCTATGTGCGTCAGGGGGCAAGGTTGGACCGTGAGGCATTCCAGGAGCCTCGGGTAGAGCTGTTTCTAGTTGGGGAGGACATAGGAGGTTTAAACAGCAGCGTCCCCCTCACGGTTACCATCCTGGACCAGAATGACAATCCTCCTGTCTTCAGCCCATCCAGTTTCAGTGTTCGTCTCCCTGAGAACAGCCCCACTGGTATGTGGATTGGCTTGTGCCTAATGATCTTTGTATCTGAACAGGCTGGGAAGAATATGGCATATAATCCACACTGACCAGGTTTAAGTTGTCACTGGCTGAATAGTGTATTGATTCTTGTCTTTACTGTGTCTCTTCCAGGTGTGGTGGTGACTCAGCTGTCCGCTACCGACGCTGATTCAGGCTCTAATGGCTGGCTGACATATCGGATGGAAAGCGGCGCTCAGGACCGCTTTGTGGTCGACCCACAGTCTGGGGCCGTTCTGGTGGGCGACACCACCCTCGATAGAGAAGAGCGTGGGTCCTACCGCCTGGTTGTTATGGCCACCGATCGTGGCACCCCCCCTTTGTCTGGTACAGCCACCCTGACAGTCATCTTGGATGATGTAAATGACTCACGGCCCCGTTTTACAGAGCCTTTTACCATAATAAATGTCAATGAGTCCACACCGCCTGGTGTGGTTGTGGCCACACTGACTGCTGAGGACCCTGATCTGCATCCCCGGCTGGAGTATTACATCATCTCAGTGGAAGCAAAGGATGATGGGAACAACCCAGTGGATGGCCTGCAGGAGTCCTTTGGCATTGATTTACACACTGGTGAGACATGGAGCTCAGCTAAATTCAGTATCTTAATCTACAAAGGAGATAATACATTGCATCGAACATTTGGGAAAGTAATTAGATGTGTCTTTGGTGAACTTTCAGGTGCAGTGTTTGTACGCAACCCACTCAACAGAGAGCTGGTAGCTACTTTTGAGATCATTGTGTCTGTCCATGACAATGCCAGTGAAGTCATTGACAAGTCAACCAGCGTTCCCAATGGTAAGTCCATTTTCTAACATGAAATTGTCTTCAGTTTCATCTTTATTCAGTTTTCTATGTTTCTGATTTTCACTCTGTATCTCTCTCATCAATATGACTCTCTCCTCTATAGCAAAACTAACCATAAACGTGTTGGATGTAAATGACAATGCCCCTCGTTTCCGGCCCTTCGGAGTGTCCAACTTCACAGAGAAGATTTTAGAAGGCGCTCAACCAGGCACAACACTGCTATCAGTATCAGCTGTAGATCCAGATAAAGGTCCAAATGGCCAAGTCATCTACCAGCTGCTCCACCTGCCCCGAGGGGGATATGTTAGACTGGAGGACTCTTCCACTGGTATGAGCACAAGCATACTTCAACAAGCTGCTATAGGCTGCAAGTTAGAGCATTAACAGCAGTGAGAAAATGTTCAAATTCACTGTGACAGCACTGTAAATGTAAAAGCATTTAAGTCATTTCCAAAGTTTCTTATGTTTCATAAGTAATACAATGTGTGTATTGCCATGCCTTGTTTTATATAGATTTATAATAACTGTATTGGTCAGATAACTAACTATTACTGTTTTTCAGGTAAGATTGTCGCCAACAAGACAGTGGATTTCGAGCAGGTTCAGTGGCTGAATTTCACTATTCGGGCCCAGGACCATGGGACACCTCCCAGGATGGCTGAGCTGCCAGTTTATCTGCGCATAGTAGATGTGAATGACAACAACCCTGTCTTCCTACAACCCTCATATCAGGTACTGACCAAACAAATTGCACCCACCAAAGGATTTAGGGGTGATGTTAAAAAAGTGTATATTCATTTACTGTTTTTAAGTGGCTACTTTTCTACCTTGAAACTGATTTGGTGACACCTAGTTACTGGTCATAATAGCAGATGCAGTTTAATACTACATGCCCCAGAATTCTCGGGGTAGTAAAACAAACTATTGTCATTTAATAAAGAAGTCTGGCAAACATTGTCCTTTTCCATCAACCCTGATCTGATTTTATGCTGCACATGACATAAGTTGAATCAGTAGGAAATGTATGGTTTGCAGTATTTTTTAGGACACCCAATACTGCCAATATATAAATACAAGTGTTCTGTCTTAAGTAATATAGTCATTTTATCCTTGAAGGGTCCTGCAGCCAAAGTGTGTCTTTATCTGTGTTTTCAGGAGCCTGTGTTTGAGAACGTGAACCTGGACACCACCATAGTTCGTGTCAAGGCAACAGACGCTGACTCTGGCCTCTTTGCTGACATTGAATACAGCCTGGTAGATGGGGAAGGCAAGTTTGCCATCAAACCATCCACTGTAAGTTAACCTATACACTAGCATCAGCCCAATTAGCCATCACAACTCCACACACTGAACATCATCCTGCATGGAAATGAAAGTTTAAACAAAGCATACTGTGTGTGTGTGCTAAAGACAATCTAAATATTTGACCTCCATGCTCTCTTTCTGTCAAACACTCAAATAAATGTCTTGCTACAACTACCACTCCCAGTCAGCGGCTGTACTTCCTTCCTAATCATTTCCTCTCCTCTGCATCAGGGAGAGATCTATATCATCTCTCCTCTCGACAGAGAGACAAAGGATCACTACACTTTAACTGCTGTTGCCCGTGACAACCCTGGCGGCAGCTCCAACAACAGACGAGAAAACTCTGTCCAGGTAAAGATTACTGCTATGACACAACAATCAGTTGTTAATTAAACTTACAATATGTATCTAAATAGGAATCTACAGGTATTGGGTTAGCACATATAAACACCAAATACCATCTACAATTACGCAGTTACAGTTACTAAACCCATGTATGTACACGAGAAGCAGGTCTATTAAACCTAACCATGTACTTAGTTTAAATTCATGTGATTTGTAAGCTGTATGTGTTGCTGAAGTAGAATCCAGCATGTTTAGCATCTGCACAAATATTTCATCAGGATGTGAAAATGGAAAGAACCGTGAATTAGGACCCATCAATACTGGATATTTTAGGCCCACGGTAATATTAATATATAGAGAGTTAGGGAAAAAAGTAAACATAGCAAAATATAAACAAACATCCACTAAATTTAGTTTACCTTAATATGTGTTAAGGTAAAATATGCAGACGATAGTGGCCGTGCTGATATATTATGACCTAGATTTTGACCTTGTTTCAGGAGTGCTGTGTTTAAGACATCCTCATACCTAACTGTTTGTTGATATATGTCAGGTCCTGGTGACAGTTCTTGATATCAACGATTATCGGCCACACTTTACGGAGCGAGTGTTCAACACCAGCGTGTTTGAGAATGAGCCCAGTGGAACGTCTGTGATCACAGTGAGGGCCATTGACCTGGATGAAGGAGAAAATGGAGCGGTACTCTACAGCATGCTGGGACCCCATTCAGGTCTGAATATACTAATAAAACTCCCAGTAGGTCACCTAACTGATCTAGCTGAACTGTTTACTTCATTTAATAAAAATGTTATATATTTCTTAAAGTTGTCCAGTAAATATACTCCTTGTAGTTCTTATTTTTTATATATTTAGTGACACCGGGCTACATATGGTTCAGTATTCATATCTTTACATAGTCTCTGATCTCTCTCTGTCTTTTTAGATGCGTTTTACCTGGATCCAAACGCAGGGCTGGTGCGTTCTCGCCGTAAGCTTCTGTCTTCTGAACGTTTCAACCTGACTGTGGTGGCTACAGATCAGGGACGTCCTCCCCTGTGGGGCACTGCAGACCTGATCATTACAGTCATAGACGTCAATGACAACAGACCAGTGTTTGTCAGGCCTGCCAATGGAACCATCATTCACATCTCAGAGGTAGCTGCATTCACATGTCTCTATGTTCTTGTTGATACGTCTGTGTGGTTGTCTTCTTTTTTCCAAATTATCTTTTTTGTTTGAAACAGCTGACACAAAAGTAGGTATACACTGATCCACATTTAACTTTTTAACTTCATGTATCTGCCGTACAAAAAAAATCTAAATCACAATCTGTATAACATGTACCTTGTTATGAGGGACTCATTGGGACAAATTTGACACCAGTGAGTGCTGAAGCAGATACCCAATCAACTTCATTCAGGAGCCCGACACAAAGGAGCTTTAATAAATAGTTATAGTAATTGATTGACTTACTACCACAAGCCACAACAAAGAAACCTACAAAAACCACAAAGATCTAGTGATCAAGTTGCACAGCTGTTTAGTTCAGCACCAAATAACAGACAGACACAGTGATTTGCTGATAAACATAATGGGACATTACTAGAGAACCAGATATTAGGAGTTGGTGGAGAGCAAACCTTCATCAGATGGACACAAGCTTAACTGCAATGTGCTACATGTAAATGTAATGTGTAAAACAGCAACTGTTTGCCAACATGCTTGCTTTATTGAAGTGTTAATATGTCAGTGTTGTATGTACAGCTTTTTTTTTTGTTGACCCAAGTTTCCAAAAAAATCAGTTATCGCAGATTAAATGTAATTAATTATGCCTATTCTTATCCTGATGAATAAAAGATCCAGAAAGTACCAAAAACTGTTCCGAAATCTTTCTTTGTAGTTGACCTCTAATATCCAGTTTTAAAATTTCACAAAAGCACATACTGACCCGCTCTGCTCTCCATGTAGGAGCAGCCCCCAGGCCTGCCAGTGTATGAGGTACATGCAACAGACTCTGATGAGGGGGTGAACGGTGAGGTCC
This sequence comes from Larimichthys crocea, assembly GCF_000972845.2. NCBI lineage: Eukaryota > Metazoa > Chordata > Actinopteri > Sciaenidae > Larimichthys > Larimichthys crocea. The sequence goes on from NC_040013.1 coordinate 10,725,511, forward strand.
GCTATGGCTTCCTGCAGACTGGAGCAGGTAACAGAGACTGGGAAAACTTCAACATTGATGCCATGTCTGGAGTCATCATAACTACTGTGAAACTGGACCGAGAAAAACAGGCCCTCCTGAGCGTGAGTCAACTGTGTGTGTGCATCTGCAGTTAATGCATGTAAGTGCCTAGATATGTGTGTCTCTAACTCTCTGCAAACAACTCTCTCAGCTTATCATTGTGGCCCGTGACTTGGGCCAGCCAGTGCCTTATGAGACCACACAGCCTCTGCAGGTGGCACTGTTGGACATTGACGACAATGAACCTGTCTTCCTCAGACCACTGGTGAGTATGAAGCTCTCTAAATATGTCCTAATGTAGTTATCTGCACATAAGAACTGCTATTAAACTGTTTGTCTGTGTGTGTTTGTGCGCGGACCGCAGCATGGCAACTTGCCTTACCAGAAGCTGACAGTGCCTGAGCACTCCAGTCCCGGTACTGTGGTGGGGAACATAACCAGGGCTGTGGATGCAGATGAGGGCTCCAATGCCATAGTCTACTACTTCATTGCAGGTGATACAGTGTCCTACAGACACAGTGACAAGTCATGTCATGACATGCTGTTGATATTGATGTCAGTAATGTAATACAAAAAGTAAAGTCTTGAAGATCAAGACCAGAAGATAAGGAGATTTCAACATTTCTATTCATGCAGTTTGTCTTGTATCCTTTGTGTGGTCAGATCAAAGTGCTCTTGTTTAAAAGCCTAGGAATTATGAGGACATTTGTATAGATCCATCGGTCTTCCTTTTCTATTTGAAGCTAATTCCTAGTGCAGTAGATGACTGAACACACATCCTTTCTATCTCTTCCTGCAGCGGGAAACAGTGATGGAAACTTTGGCTTGAGTCTAGATGGAGAGCTGAAGGTGTATAAAGACCTAGACAGGGAGGAGATCCCGGTCTACTCCATCATCATCAAGGCTTCTAGCAACAAGAGCTGGACTCCTCCCAGGGGTCACAGGGCATTAAGACCCAAAACCCTGGACCTAGCCCATGACCCAAGCCTGCTAGAAGTCCGTATTGAACTGGAAGATATTAATGACCAGAAACCTCACTTCCTTAAAGCAGAGTACACTGCAGGTAACCTGCATCCTTTCATGAATGTATATGCTGGTCTATGAAGAACCATAACCTTCCCCCTTTGCGTCCTTGTTGCAGGAGTTGCAGCAAATGCCAAAGTGGGCTCAGAACTGATCAAGGTTGTGGCTGTTGATAATGACATCGGCAACAACAGTATAGTCAAATATTATATTGTTACAATCCGCTACTTCCAGTCACTGAGTAATGGCAGTGAGGACGTTGGCAGCATCTTCATCATCGGTGAGCTTCCTTATTTAAACCATTCTGAATGTTTCAAAATATTTATACACTATTAAAAGACAATACCTGTTTAGTTCAATATACTGCCCAGTATCTACCTATTACATGCGCAGCAGTGGCTTAGTTTGTAGGGATTTTGGCCTTGGAACCAGAGGGTGGCTGGTTCAAGTCCAGTATGGACCAAAGTATAGAAGGTGGACTGGTAGCTGGAGAAGTGCCAGTTCACATCTGTGGCAAGGTACAGAGCCCTGCCCATCATTCCACCATCTCTCCACATTTGCACATCTATGAGCTCTTTGTGTGTGCATGTATTTTCTACACATAGTTTGAAAATACAGTTTCTATTCTCTTTTACATGTGTTGTGTTTGAAATGGCAGACCTTTGGATTTCAGTCCTGGTTGATTTGGCAACACCTAGTTACTAGTGGTAACAGCAAAAATCTTCATTTAACAGCTCACTGTGGCTGCTTATTCTTGTTCCATTACTCCCTGTAGCATTTCAAACTGTTATCTAAAATGACAATTGTCTTGTTCTGTAGACTCATTTTTGATGAAGAATAGCAGGTCTGTGTCAACCTCACTGACAAACACATTTCATTTCCTGTTTCAACTTCATAATAAAAGTCAACTAAGTACAGCATGTTTGTCACCACAGACACCCAATTCTTAATACTGCCAATATAAATATTATAATACTTAACAGACATAATGAAAATGTTTGAGATTGACACTATTGTTGGATCCATCTAAACTAAACTTGCACAAGATTTATGAGAATAAGAATATTTTAGGAACATGAAATATGAAAAAGGAAGACTGTTATAGTCAGTAAATCCCATTAAAACTTCTGAAGCAATAACACTAAGTTTCTATAGATTCTGACTTGTTTTTGGTCAACAATGGAGCTCTATGACACAGTGGAATAAGATATATCAGGCTTTGGATACATCTAGATGTTAGTAGGATACATTTATTGTTGAGTTTGTTTTTTTCTTTGGATTTGTCAACACTAAAAAACAAAATCATCCGTTAATTTCATGAACAGTCATTGTTTATCGTTAAGAAAATGTTTATGAATCAGAATTGAAAGCACCTTGCTAAATGCAAAGATGAATTAAAAATATGTTTTCACGTTTACTTTTGACAGGACATTTGCATAGTGTTTAGTTCTCCCAGAGAGGGATGATTCCTTATCCCAGTGCCTACTTTCAGATTTCACCACAAGGTGTCAATTGGACATCTGGCAAGATATCTGAAAAAAAAAAACAGCATGATACTTTGCATAAAATTCAGTCGCATACATCTTTGAAAAAACTTGTTTTTCCATTAAGTTAATTCAAAGTCAAAAAATTTCTTAGAAACAATGTTCTATCCCATGATTTCCACAGGTGAGACAGATGGTATCATCCGAACATATGACCTCTTTACGGCCTTCAATCCAGGCTACTTTCAGCTAGAGATCTTGGCATCCGATTCTGCTGGACACAGTGCAACTGCAAATGTGAATATTTATATTCTACGAGATGACCAGAGGGTCAAGATCGTCTTCAATGAGATCCCAGATTTGGTCCGCAAAAACCAGGAAGAGTTCATCAACCTGCTGTCCAACATTACCGGAGCTATTGTCAACATAGATGATATACAGGTTTTTAATGGCAACGTTTTTTTTTTTATGTAACTTTAGTATTTTAGTTTTGTTTGTGTTATCATTTTTTTATATTATGTGTTACAAATATCTGGCCTTTTTGTCTCCTTGTATTCAGTTCCATGTGGACAAGAAGGGCCGGGTGAATTATGCTCAGACAGATATGCTCATCCACGTTGTCAACAATCAGACCAACACCATCTTAGATGTTGAAAGGTGTCCTTTCTTAATTAAATAAATCACTCCAAAGCTACATGGTAACTGTGCCATTCACATAGTGATGTGTAGTAAAGGCCTATGTGTCCTCTCACACTGGTTTATAGAAACCTCCCATATGTAAGCTCATGGACTGAGGGCTGAAATGAGTTTACCTGAGTCCTGGTGTTTCATGTTCTACAGGGTAATTCAGATGATTGATGAGAACAAGGAGCAGCTGAGAAACCTGTTCAGGACATACAACGTTGTGGACGTTCAGCCTGCTGTCAGTCAGAAACTCCCAGGCGACCTCACCTCACTACAGGTTTGCAAGGCCGGGACCTCCAGAAACCCAGACTGTTGCAGATCTTTTGTGTTTTGTTTCTTTTTAACTTTCTTTCTTTTCCTCTTTCACAGCTGGTCATCATTATCCTGGCCGTGCTACTGTGCTTGACGGGAGTTTCGTTTGTCGCAATGAACTGGCACTATCGCAGAGTGTAAGATTCCTTCAGCATTCTTTTAAAATAGGCAATTTTATATTGAAGTAGATTCATTTTGAATTTTGAGTGTACTGAGTCATTTGTCACATGACCATGTTTCCATGCTGTCAGTCTGAGCAGCGACATAAACATGTTTACCTTCTTATGACTTGCGTCTTTTGCTGTGTTGCAGACACGAGAGGAAACTTAAAGCTATTGTTGCAGGATCAACAGGTGAGAAGCAGCCTTGCTGGGGCAGAAGCAGCCTTGCTGGGGCAGTCCCACAAGCAGTTAATGTCAGGATGTGGTTTTTACCATGTTAATGTACAGTAAAACATGTCAGTTTACTGCAGCAAAGCTGTTTTTCTTCATCTGTCTTCTGTCATCTGTCTTCTACAATGTAGGCAACCAGGGTCTAATGGATATTCTGGACATGCCCAACACTAACAAGTACTCGTTTGAGGGGTGAGACATTAGCTTTCATTTCACACCCCTATCACAAGTTGCTTGACGAGAATTCACACTTAATATTTTCTTTCATAAAATTCACTCAGCACAATTTTTTGGTAGTTATGTGTTTTTCCTTTTAAAAATCAAGGTAATTAAGGTAAGGTTAAGGTAATAGTTTAGCATTTTAGGTCACCCCCCTAAGGTTGCCAGACAACAAGTAGAGACTCCAGGAAGTCACTAAGGTCATGTATCTTCCCATGAAACCACAATGCATCATTTTTACATTTCGGTTTCTGTAAGGATTAACCAAAGGAAATATAATATCTGTGGGCTTTGTATGTGTGGTTGATTTGTTTGATCTGTAATCTAACTGTAATCAGCATAATTGCTAAAATGTCACTCTATTCCTTTTAGGTAACCTAACATGCAAAAATAAATGCAGCTCATCATACTTGCTTTGCATTTTGTCATTGGTGATGTAATGTAATGTTTGCCTCTGCAGGGCTAATCCAGTGTGGCTGGACCCATTCTGTCGCAATCTGGAGCTCGCCACACAGGCTGACCACGAGGATGACCTGCCTGAGAACCTGAGTGAGATAACAGACCTGTGGAACAGCCCTGCGCGCACCCATGTCAGTACCAACATTTATCATTTATATTTCACAACAATACACAGGAGCTTAATAGATTATATTTTACTCCAGGCTTCAATGCTGAGATTAAATCCATCATTTTTAGGATTACACAAGTTTTATCTTTTACCAATACATTGCTCTCTAAGGCAACGCCATTTCACAGCTGACTATTTTTAAGTGATCGAGTGTGTGTGTCATCCCCACAGGGCACATTTGGTCGAGAGCCTCAAGCGAAGCCTGACGACGATCGTTACTTGAGAGCAGCCATTCAGGAGTATGACAATATTGCTAAACTGGGCCAGATAATGAGGGAGGGCCCTATCAAGGTAAGACAACAGATGTGTTGTTGTCCAGGGAGACCCACACAGATTAACACAATCTCAAAAGAGTCTTTGTCGTTGGTCATGTACTCTTTTTTTTCCATCATTCCTAAAACGAATTGGGAGACAAGGTCAGAGGATGGGACCTTAGACCCCCTCCAGTATGTTCTGAGAAGAAATACCCAAGGAGACCCAAGGACAAGAAGATTGGGGAGATGCAGAAATTTAAATCAAGGGCTAGACATTCCTGCTATGGATTCTCATTTATAATTACAGTGAGGGTGTGTACGGTGGATGGTGTTATAGACTCCTGTTTGATCCTAACTGCCGTCCTCTCAGGGTTCTCTGCTCAAGGTGGTCCTGGACGACTACCTGAGGCTGAAAAAGCTCTTTGCAGCTCGACTCGTCACAGTATCTACCAGCCAGGGAGATCACTCGTCAGTCACTGAGGTGGGCTCGAGAAAAACTGATGCTCTGTCTGCGCCTGCTCCTGTGCTCTTCCTGTCTGACACCGCTGGAGAGTGATATTACATTCCTTTGATTTCCCATTCTGACGTCCTCTCTGACGCTCACCACTTCTGCTGTCTCTGCTACCTTGAACCACCTTTGGGAGTTTACCACACAGAAACTGACAACGTTTAGATAATCACTGGAAATTGAGCATTATTTCTGATAATTCTAAGAATTGTTCACAATGACCTATACCAGATCTGTTTTTTTATCATTCTGATTTTCTACTGATATATTGTCTCACTAGATTTCTGACTTGTTTTTTTTACTGCAAGTGATCTACTAAATTTTCTCCTGAAACTTCCTCTCTGGTTTCTCTTTCTAGCTCAAAGCTCAAACAAAGATGCTGTATTGCTGCTGCTGTTGTTGTATAAACATGTTATTAATCTGTAACTTTATTCAGTCTCATTTTGTCATTCTTCTCTCCCTCTCCTCTCTTCCTTTAACAGCTGATCCAGAGTGATCTCGACGACGATGAGGATGAGCGCCTGGGCATGGGCGGAGGTCGCGGAACTCTGCGCTTTAAGCACAAGCTTCCTGTGGAGTTAAAGGGTCCTGAAGGTGTGCATGTGGTCCATGGCAGCACAGGTACCCTCCTGACCTCTGACCTCAACAGCCTGCCAGAGGATGACCAGCGGGCTCTGGCACGTTCTCTGGAGGCACTGAATGCTGACGGTGGGCTTTATTCTGAGCGCAACGCTCGCACAGAGTCAGCCAAATCCACCCCAATGCACCGTCACAAGGACGGCGACACCCTGTCGCAGAGTCCCCTAGAGATCACAGAGTTATGACTAGCCGAGGCCTCGCTGGTCTGAGCCCAACAATGATTGGTGTGTGTCCTTGTGCCTCCACACCACCACCCTAAAAGGTTGGGGAGGACTGGAGGAGGAGTGTGTGTAGTCTAGGGAACCCCATCTGCCAACCTCAGAACATCAGTGAGACAGCCTGCAAGAGGACTTACTCACCACTGGGTTGGTATGAGTGGATCTTATGTTGAAGGTCTCACGTAAGGTGCTTCAAGTGAAGGAATATTCAAATAACCTTTAGGAAAAGCAAATCATAAGCAGGGCACTTGTCTTCAGTGAGACAAAACCAACTGGTGTCACCGACTTTCACCCAAAGACCTGAGTGAAAAAGAGAGACTAAGCCTCCCTGTGGGAGAAGCTTGTTAAACAATGACCTTATAATCATCAAAAGGTGCCTCATTCTCACTAATCCTTTTGAAGTCATACCTGGACTGCATACACTCACACAAACACAAATACACACACTCAAAAAAAAAATTGAAGCAACACACACTCAGACCAGCGAATGGCCATTAATGGGACATTGAGAAAAATAACACAATTCCTTATCATGTTCGGATTTTTTTTTCCTTTTTGCAAGACAATGCAATCAGTGTTGAAGGAGTGGAACAGTAAGACTTTTGTTGGAAATTGTAGATGGACATTTAATGCAAAGAAGAGAACTTCAAAGTATGTTTCCCGATCATGCAAAGCAGATTTTTCACCTGACATCAAGAGCGAGAGTGGTCCTCGCCACTGTGCAATTGTATAAGTACTGTAGTGATTTGAAAGAATTTTTTTTTGGATCAGTGGCAAGAAGACAAAACACTCCCAGTCTGCAGGGCAACAGTGAACTTTAAGATCCCGGTCCAGCTCTTCATATTAAGTGTGGACTGACTCACTAATAACTGAAAGACTTGGAAGAAGAATGAACATTGTCCAGGACATAAAAATAAAAAATAAAAAAAAACTTTGCATCTTTTGAGAAATTTGATATTAAAGGCAATCAAAGAAAGCCTTGGTATGGACTTATAGATGAAATTTAAAAAAAGATAAATTATCCAGTTTTTATAGACGTTAAGATGGCGTTGTGCCCACACAGACTTTACACTGCCACCTGAGGGACTAAAAGAGTTATGCTAAAAAAAAAAAGAGTGATGTTTGCTTTATTTTTTTATTTTATAGAAAATGTGATGGAATTAAAATGATATTTTTGAAGAAAAATGCTGGCTTACCAAAATAGGTAGATCATCATTTTGGATGTTTGGAGTATGTGTATATTGTGCTATGGTGACATGTCGTTCTGTTTTCTGTTATGACAACTGACACTGTTTCTGATGAGTGGTGTGTTTTTAAGAATAATTTTTTATATTCACATTTTGTAAGTTTTTATTTCTTTGTCATTATTGTCACCAGTCCTGAGATCTGTGTTGGGAAATGTTGGATGATCTGTAGTAATAAAAGAAATATGCAACAGCCTTTGACTTCGATCAGTGGGATGATGGGAGAGAAGCCACGAACATGGCAACCGATGTAACTGAATGAACCCCAGCAGGATATTAAAAAGAGCCAGACAGACACACAAACCTTAATGACATGAGTTTGAACACTGTAGGTGTGAATGTGGGTATGAATGGCCATGTGGCTCTTTGTGCCCTGTGATGAAGTAGCAACTTGTCCAGGGCGTACACCCCCTCTTGCCCAGTCACCTGCAACCCTGAAAGGTAAGCAGTTCTGGAAATGGAGTGTGAACAGACTAATAATAATCATATTGCTCTCTTGCATTGTCTGTGTGTCATTTCCCCATTACTACATACTGTAATTGTTTTTCAATGCCGCATTGGAGGCAGTGCGAGTTTGGTAAATGCTGCCATCTAGTGGTCGTTCAGAGTAACACTTGACAAAAAAGTTTCAGCACAACACTCCATCCTTTTATTATTTCCAGGTTACATAGAAAAGCTTTCATCAATAATAGCTGTCAAAAAACTTGAAGACTGAGGGTTAGAGGACTCAGACTCCTCGGTTTGTAGCACTCCCGGATGCTGCAGTGGTGGCGGAGGCTGGCATCTTCTTCAGTGTCCTGTTCAACTGTAGGGAGACAAAGGACTTTTTTTTTTCAGTCTCTGACACAAGATATAACTGGGAACCTGTTTAAAGCAAATCTGTGCTGTATGATTAATTACTACTCACCTCCTCAAACTTGTGGATCTGTCTGATGAAGAAGTCTCCGTACCGTCTTGCAACTTTAGTGTCGGCAATGTGGATCATATCCTGCAGGAGCGTTACAAAAGAACAGTTCAAACATACAAAGCTTCTTAAAATAATTAATTACACAAATACCCTTTTATGCACAGAATGTGAGTATAGTGTCTCAGCGGCAAATTCCCATTTGATTTGTGTTACCAATTAGTTAATCCGTCTATGTGACACTATACTGTATGTGATGATACAGAAAAGTCACTGACATCACTTTTATTTAACAGACATCAACACACCTTGTCAATGTAAAAGTCGACCTCGGAAGCAGACTGGAACTCTCCATCCAAAGCAGAGATGCCGCTGGTCCAAACCAGGTTCTTCATCTTGTGCTTAAAGACAAGTAGCTGGATACGGAACTCCTGCTCAGTCATGTCCAGGAATCCTGCCAGCTTGGCCACTGGCATTGTGGTGTACAGCTTCAGGAAACTGCAAGGACACATTGTGACTTAGATGACATGTATAAAGACCCAACATTAACGGTTCCCTGTGGAGTTTTAGACCTCTGGTAGCACTATGGAGCTGTTTTTCAATGAGTGAGTCCCTGTTGTGTTTATCTCAGTCCTACCCATGGTGTCACAGTATTCTTCTGATCAACAGGTGGCAGCAACACACAAAGATAAATCAGCAAAGACAGGGAAGAAGACTGAACTCAATTTTAGGTCCTCTTCTATTTTCCCTCTACATTCTTCCACTTGGCTCCATTTTTCAAAAACACAATATTCTTTACCATTGTTATGCCGATGATACACAGTTCTACCTACCGGTCACACCCAATACCGGTCGCACCTGCTCCCTACAAAATCTTTTAAACTGTTTAAATGAGGTCAAATGCTGGATGGCGAGGAACTTTTTACAACTCAATGACAATAAAACAGAAGTAATTATCTTTGGTCCACCTGATTCTGTCACCACTCTCAGCAATGCACTCGGTCCCCTAGCACCTAATTACCATAACATGTTTAGGAATCTGGGTGTCCTCTTTGACAGTCCCCTAAGTTTTAACAGTCAGGTCAGTAATGTTGTTAAGGGTAGTTTTTATCAGCTCAAAACCATCGCCAAACTCAAGCCGTTTTTATCTCAGAAGGATCTGGAGACAGTCAATCATGCTTTTATTACTTCCCAGTTAGATTATTGCAATTCCCTCTACATAGGGCTAACTAACTCAACCCTTTCTAGACTCCAAATGGTGCAAAATGCTGCTGCAAGACTTTTAACTGGTTCGGGACACCACATCACCCTAATCCTTACACTGGTTGCGAGTGAAATTTAGAGTTAATTTTAAGATTCTATTATTTGTTTACAAAGCCCTAAATGGTTTAGCTCCGCAATACATTTCCGATCTCTTAGTTCCATACTCTGCCCCCAGATCTCTCAGGTCATCATCACATCAGCTCTTCTCAGTCCCCCATTCGTGCCTAAAAACTAAAGGCGACCGTGCCTTCTCTGTTGCTGCCCCCAAGCTCTGGAATAGCCTACCCCATAACAAAGTCCTGCCCCACTATTGACAATTTCAAATCCAGTTTAAAATCTTACCTCTATGATCTTGCTTTTAGCTCAGTCTGATGCTGCACTATTAATGATTTTGTCTACTTTGTTATTCATTTTCTTTTGTTTTGTTGTTTTTTATAATAACATTATTGTTTTTATCCTTGCGATCTGCTCTGACTGTAAAGCACTTTGGGTCAACTTCTGTTGTTTTTAAATGTGCTATATAAATAAAATTTGACTTGACCTCATAAACATAGCTGCAGACAACACTGGATCTAAAATACTTAAAAATCACCTTTGCAAATGTTTTACAGAAATGCACTCAGCACGTTTGTTAGACCTCACACAAGGAATTTTGGTGAGTAACCCTGAATGTAAGCATAACTTTTGTTTATTTACCAGGAAACCCCCAAGGGCCCCTTTAACTATGCCACACACAAGTTGATGACTCTACCTGCGGATGGTGGAGAGCTGAGCCTGCTGCTGCACCTCCTCAGCAAAGACCTTCAGCTGCTGCTGGAAAGGCTCTTTGTGGTAGTTGGGGTGGACGTTGTCATAGTTTGGCACCACAGGTGACAGGAACTTGGGGCAGGCGAAGCTGAACAGCTCCTCAAACACCTGCAGGTCTCTGGGGAGGAGAAGGAACAGTTGTGTCATTTAAGACAGTATTGCTGCTGGGTGCCACATTTACTGACAGTGCACTACAGGACTAGATTCCTGACAACTTAAGGGACAGCTAGCCTAGTACCTAAATCCATGAACAAAAAGATACATGGGTTTTATTGTACATAACAGAATCACAACAAGTATAAAAAGTATTTTAAATGGTGATGGAACAACCACAAATAAAAGCAATAAAGTGAGACAAGTGCTGAACGTCAAAGAGCTGTATCAGCACTTACCCTTTCTGCATTCGCAGCATCTTGTCTCCATATTTCTCCCTCAGCTGGGTGTGAATGCTCTCGTCGATGCGCATCGGGTACATGGTGAGAGCAATTGCCAGCAGGCCGTGCATCTGCTCATTCTGCTTGTTAATCTAAAAAAAAAAAAAAACATTATACAAGTGTAATGACATCTGTTTTAACTAGAACACTGTTTGATAATCACAGAACGCCTGACAAACACGCCTGGTATTATTACTCATGCATCACACATACATTTGGAGAAAAATCACACAAAGCAAATTCATAAATCTGGGTGAAGAAAGCCCAATCCCCAAGTTGTCTGAGAAGCACTGCTCAGACTGACCATCTCATATTTATATGTGGACCTCTGGAACATGTTCCTCGTCCTCTGGATGTAGAGCAGGATGTTGGCAAAGACTCGAATGGCATCCTGGTAACGCCTCATCATCAGGTAAGCAAAACCCACATAGTAATAGGTGGTGATCTGGCACTCGGGCACACGGGAGTACATGCTCTGCAAGACAGAAAAAAATGTAGATTTAAGGCTGTGTACTATACAGAAGAAAAATTAAGATGTAGCCTAAACCACAGTGAATATACAGAGAATAATTAGAGGGCTCAGTATACTCAGTCGTATCATCATTAGTGTGACTCTCTTCATATTACCTTCTTGTTGAGCTCAATGTTCTCCAGGACTTTGATGGCCTGGTAATAATCACCAAGCAGAGAGTGAAGTCTGAGGAGTCCCACCAAGCTGAAGTAACCCAGCATCTTGTAGAGGGAGTGGCGCCCATATTCTCCGGCCACACTCTCTGGGTCTCCTGCAACACGCCAACAAATGGCATGTTAGCTGCATCGTATAAAAAGTCTACACGCTGAGGTTACTAGAGAGAGAACTGTAAACTGTAACATATTTTGGTAACTTTAACAATCTGAGGTCTTTAATTTTAATAACTATAAGATTTTTAAAACATTAAGGTTCCCTTAATTTTATCCTTATCGACGAACATTCTCCTGTACCTCCGCTGGTGTAGACCTCAAGCTGGCGGTTAATGTTGCTCTTGTCTACCAAGGAGTGGAGAACATTTAGAACGCTGTGGACGTTCCAGATCTTTGGGTTGTTCCTCAGGAATTCGATCTCCTCCTCTGACTTCTTGGCCGTCTTACAGCGGTACTGACTGAAGGACTGGAACTGAGGAGAAAAGAGTGTAATTCGCCAGCTTTTAAACATTGTTTCTATGGACTGTTAGTTAGGAGCAAAAAAATTAAAATAAACAGAAGCATGTGAAATCTGTGCTCTTTGGTTGTTAATACATTTGACCTGGACTTTTTATTTTATACCTTATTCTATCGTTTGTCTGTCAATTGTTAAATGAGGAAACATTTAATAAGGAATATAATTCATTCTACCTGGTAAATGAATTCATCAATAATGTCCCAGAGCCACTGGTTTGGCAGCTCCAATGGTGCAGGGCCATCAGCATCTGTTAACAATCACAAACACTGTCACATAACTCATCTTTCATTAGCTGTAGTTTTTCTAGAGTTGTAATTAGAGATGCACCGAATATTCGGCAACCGAAAGTATTGCAAAAAATGCCACATTCGGCTTTCGGGGAAGTGACCGAATAGTGGCGTGACGCAATTGATGCAATAAAGCAACGTGCGCGGTAATCTGGCCAGGGTTGCTGATTCTTTTCTCATTCACACACATTAAACCCACGATGCAGGATATAGGAAAAACACAGGCAAGAAATACATCATACACTGCTCTTTAGCGGAGCTATATACTTCTCCCTAAACTACGGCGTCTCACACACGTTCATGACTGTCGGAATGACTATGATGCGTTTATGGACATGGGAAAAATGGAAATTCACCAGAAATATAATAAAACTAAATAGTATTTCTTTCAAGAACAAATTAACAGTGATTAACATGGGCTTTCTAACAATATAAATGAAATAATAATTATACTAACTGGAAATTCTACTGGAATATTTGAAGGATATTAAATAAACTACTATACTTTCTTCAAATTTTTTTCTAGGCTATTTATGCAATAGTAAAAAAAATAGTGAAAAATTTAACAACCACATTTCATATTCGGTTTCGGTATTCGGCCAACCATTTAACTTTTATTCGGTTTCGGCCGAAAATTTTCATTTCGGTGCGTCCCTAGTTGTAATGATTTATCGACCGTCAACTATTTCATGAATGGATTATTTTTGTAGAGATTACCATATATGAAAGAAGGCCACTCAGAGGCTAAGTAGGCTCTTTTACTGTCACTCGTTTAAGAGCAGAAAAATTTAATCGTGGTGTCTGATGCGTTTTATTAAATGAAAGAATAACAAACAAAACTTAACTCATACATAACATAAAAAAATATCAGGGCCCTACTCTCCTGTTTGCCTGCATCCCACCACACCTCTGTTCCTATAATATTGATAATTAATTAATTGGTTTAAGATATTTTTGAGGATTTCAGTTTGTAAAATGTGAATACTTTTTGGCTTCTTTAATCCTCAGTGACAGCAACCTTGGGCACCTTGGGCTTTGGGAAACACTGATGGACATTTTCTGGACCAAACAACTAATCGATTGAATTGAGAAAACGGTGGACAGATTAATGAGTAATGAAAACAATATTTGCAGCCCTTAAATTTTACACTGATGTAAAAATATAAAGAACTCACTGAGAATGTAGTTGAACAGGTTGCAGTAATTGTAGTAGGACTCAAACCTCTGGTCCAAAGTTGGTCCACCCTGATTATTGAGAAAACAATATTCACAACAAAATACTGGAAAGGTTTTCACACATTTTCCCTCTCAGTTACAGAGGGAGACTGATAAGTGTTTCTATTGAGCAGTTACTCACGCTGACTTTAGCGTAGATGTGTCTGTAGTACAGTTCCTTATACAGGATGAGGAACACAGCATCTGCAGGATGGCAAACAATGACATTAAACACTCCCACTGCTGAACTACAGGGATTGTCTCATTTATCAGTATAAACAACATTATATATATATATTGAATTTCTGTGATGAAAAACAAAAGATGGCGTCTGTGCAAAAGCAGAATAAAGAAGAGATGACTGATCATACACTCACCGTTGCCAACAAGTGATGCGATGCCCTCAGCCTCTGGCCAGGGGGAGTTCTTGAAGAAACGGTCGGTCAACTTATTCCAGCTAAACAAAAGAAAAAAAAGGAAAGGTGAGATTCTCATCTCACACACATGCAGCCCTATAACATCACCACGGGGAGGGGACGACGTTTACACTCAGGGTCTAGTTCACCTGTTCTCGTAGACGTCCTGGATCTCATAGATCTTCTGCTCAATGCTCTCGCTGGACACGCGGTTTGACTGCAGCTCGTAAACCTTCTGATCGATCAGGTCGGAGATGGTTTTGTGGAAATACTGCAGGAAGTTCTTGATCACCTCTGGGATGACGTGGTAGGTCTGCTGCTCATACTGCCTTTCATAGGCCAGGTCTGCTTTGGGGTCACCTGCGAGAACAAAGAGGAGACGCAAACGTCATATGGAGTCCTTGTGAAAACGTGTTTTGCTTTACATCTACTGGGTTATATACTGACTGTTTACAAGAGGAGGTAATGAAAGGTGGCCTCATACGTTCAGATAAACAGAGATGTGTGTATACTAACCGGTGTGCAGGTCACAGTCGTTGGGGTAGGTGTAAGGGTCGTACTATGAGGAAGCAGAGCAGACATGTTACTGATGCAAACAGCTGTCAGACAGACAGTCATCATCCACCTCACAGATGTACACAACACTACACACGCGTTTCACTCCGTGGTGTTATGGTTGCTATGGTTATTACAACAATCATTAATCTCGTGCTGGCTCATCACGAGCTAGAGCTACTAGCTGGCTAGCCAGCCGGCTAAAGCTACCTTAGCCTATCGTTGTTATTATAATGAAAGGGTTCAAATATCTGGAAGGGGAAAATATATACTGACTTCTTCTTCGTCGTGATATGACATGGTGGCGGTTATCAGTCAAAGCTCATAAGATGCCGCAGTTAAAAAGGAGAATATGTGCTCGGCTAGCTGAAGCCGCTAGACCACGCAGCTGGCGCTGGAGAGACAACCGGAAGCGGAAGGAACAAACTGTGACGTTCGAAGGAAACAGAGTAGCATTGAAGCATTATGGGAAACTGAGTGTCTGTGATGCAGTGTGGTCAATGACGTTTGTTAACGTTGTTTTTTGTTTTATCAAGCGGTGACAACACGGGGGAGTTTTCCTGTGAGAGGGAACATGACATTATTTTTACTGGCTGTTTCTTGTTCGTTTGTTGCGTAAATTAAAGATGTGAATTACATTTTCAACAAACATAAAAAACACGGAATATTGCAAGTGATGACGTAAGAGTGCTTGACAGGTCAAATTGTCTTATGTTTTGACAAACAACCATCGTTACAAACAGATGTCTTGTTGTTGTTGTTGTTGTTTTGTTTTGTTTGTGAATAGTGAATTGTGAATTGGAAAAAGTCTGAATTATCTGAATTATTTCAAAATGTCTTATTATATGGCTGATAAAGTGAGAAGTGCAGAACAATATAAAAGAAATACAACGGTGAAAAATGATGTAATGTTTCAGTATTAGGTGAATATGTCTGATAAGAGGACTGTGATAACTGATATCCACCGTTAGGTGGCGTTATAGTTGCAAGGTGCCGCTCTCTCTATGAATAAAAAAAAAGGCACTGTCTTGTCAAAAGTTATGTCAAGACGAGCAGCAAGAATAAACGCCAAAGTGATCATGTCTTTTCAAATATGGTGTCAGCATTGATCATATTAATTTGATATCACTAAGACGAGGCCACTGATTTACGTGCAGTATAATTAAATCAATCAAAAGGGCAGTTTGATGAATGATTTTGCTTTTCGAACCTAACGACCAGATCATCTTTGTTTGTGTCAACTTAAAGGATTTTATGTAACTTTGTTTGGAGGATGTTATCACAAGGTAAGCGAGAAACGAAATTATCCAAACTGTATATTGGAGTTAGTGTCTGTGCGTGGGTGAGCGTGCATGTGTGTAGGTGTGTGTGTATGTGTGTAGGGGGTGTCCAACAGTATGAGCACCAGACTGGGTTACTTCTTCTTGCTGACCCTCCTGGCAGACAGCAGTCTGTCTGATTCTCTGCTCTTTTTGCCAATCAAACATCATCACAGGGTCCTCTAAGAAAAATAAAGGATTTCTTATTGTATTTTTTTTTCTTTTTTGGGGGGGAGAAGGAGAAAAAAAGGGTGAAAGAAAAGAATACCTGACGTGTTTGCCTTTGCTACCAGCAGCAGACGGAGTCCCTCTAAACCTACACCTACCTACCGGCGAGGGAACTGCCTGCATCCGATAAGGGATCTCGTCGACAAAATCAAGTGTGGAGGGAGGGGGTGTGGAGAAAAGAAGTCGAATTGGAGAGAGGGAGAAAGGGAGAAGAGACACCGAGGGAGGGGAAAAGGTCAGGGACACGGGGGGGTTTATCGCACTGCCAGAAATAAGGAGAGTGTCTACACAAACGGTTTGGCAGACGAAACCAAGGAGACGAAGTGAAATAAACCAGCAACCCCCTCTCCACCACATTTTTGCGCAAGGACTACTGTGGATTTTTAAACATTTTCGACTTCTTCCAGAGACATTTTTTTTGTGCTTTGGTGAAGTCCAGGCAACACGCAGTGAATTTTGGACCGTGCGTAATTTGGAGAGTTTATTGCCACGCTGCGTCAGGATGCGCGTCTGTCCGCTGCTGGTCTTCCTCTGTCTGCTGTGCGCTGGACGCGCTCAGAAGTTCTCCGCTCTCACGGTAAGAAGAGCCATATATATGTAAAACAGCGAAAGATATGATTGTGCATTATGCGCAATATTGAAAAGACCAAAGGGTACTCAAGACTCTGTCAAATTCGTTTTTTTATAACAGAAATATAGTTATGAAACATTTCTTTTTTTTCATATATATCTAGTTAGCATATGACTTTCTTGTAAGCTTTTATGATAATCATAAACACTTCATAATTGCAAATTAATAATGAAAAATAAATAATGAACACATATAAATGAATTCTAATAACACTATGCTGACACTAGGCTATATGGATAATCTCTCCAAAAGCAGAGGGTTTTACTGTTTCAATATATTTCATATCTGGTAGATTCAGAGGGAATTTAAAATCTAAGATTTAAGAACTTAAGAGATCATCAACTGAAGAGGTTTTTGGAAAAAAGAGGTTGCTCCATGACTTGTGCAAACTCCTCATCCCTGTGTTTTCTGCACAGAGATGGCAGAGCTGCTGGCTCGCCTGTGAGGAGCTGACTGGTCTGTTAACAGCACAACTGTGGTTTGCTTTCAGTGCCTCTACCTGCCTGCCAGCTTCTCGGCTTGTCTGCCTCTCTGTCCTGTTCACTCTTGTTGTGCCAGCGGCTGTGTAGAGGCTACTCTGCCAATGTCAGCAGCTCTGCTGCACCAAAGCACATGGCAGTGTTTACAGCCTCAGCAGAGCAATGCATCCTGCCCACTTTATCTTAAACTGCATGAGTAAGTGCGTCTTAGATTAGGGGAATTTCATGGCCACAATCAAGTGCAGGTACAGCGCTAAAGGAGGAATAATAGAAAGCGGAATGTGAGCTGTCAGAGGTTTCACCCCTTGATTTAGAGGTTGATGTAACTGCTGCCTCCCCCTGAACCGTTATTTATGGTCAGAGTGAAGATGCCTTAATATCCAATTGGAAACAAATGGCCATGAGTTGTTAACCTGCAGGTGAAGGGTCAGAGATCCTTTCTCCCTGACAGCACTATGGAGTTGTGGAATGTGGGAGGAAGTGTGGCTCTGTGCAGATGCTCCCCCTTAATGATGCACACATTTACACACACAGTATGAGCATAGATAATATGAGCGTTTCTTCATGGGTTGTAAGATGTACCCAGCAGCTGATGTAAAGGTAACACAGATACAGCTGTGAAGTGTGTGGATGTGACACAGCATCCACTCTGATCTGGTTATGACTGTAATGCTGAGAAAGTTCTCTCTTTCATTGCATGTTTCAGTGGTAACTATGTCTGTGTCATACCTCCCCACTGTGGTTCATTAGACCTTCTTTATTGGAATAGCACATGGAGCACTGGACTTATACTTTAACAGGACCTTTGGAGTGATTAATGGCGTATTGTCTGAATGACACAGGAGAGGTTACTGTTGGTTTCAAGAAAATTGCTCCATGTGATATTTTGTGCATATTTGAGGTCAAACAGGCAGTTAAATATATGGGATATTTGCCCAGGTTATTCATGAGGCAGACTTTTTCCATGGTTTATGAAAGTATGAAATAGTGTGTGAAAAGATGAAGGAGCATAGAACATTGGCTGCCTCTTGTTCAAATCTGGAGAAAGCAATTTTAGTATAACATATGGGCTTCACTGCCGCCTATGCCTTCATAAAATTGTGCACCTGCCTTCTTATCACTATCAGTGGCCTTTCACACCACCTCTCTTTCTTTTTAACATCTTTCACAGCAATTAAACACCTTTTCCTTTGATTGAGTTAGTAGCCTGGTTAAAGGCTGTCACTTTCTTCCCTTTCCACCATGCTGGAAACTAATGATCCCCTTTGCATCCTTGCGTCCACGCAGGAAACTCCCGCGAAGGCCATTTAACACGTTCGCTACAGCTCTCAGCTGGGGCCCCCATTGACCCTGCAGGGCCGTGGTGTGAGGGGCCTCTCAGGGTGCTGGAAGCGGGGGCCCCCTAGCCCAGAAGGCCCTTATCAGCCTACAATGTGCTCTCGGCTGGAGTCTCGCCTCCTCCATACTCCATTCAATCCCACAATGCCGCAGAGCCAGGGGGAGGTAATAGGATTTGATTTGTATGCTGGTTGGTCTTGGAAAAAAAAAATTTCCCTTACACTCCGCCCGTCTAGCCCTCTCCCGTCTGTCTCTTGTTCCTTTGCCAACCTCTTGTATTATTTGAGCAGATGCAAAAAGCATCTTCCAAGAAAGATCAAGCTAAGAAAAAAAAAAGAAATCATGAAAGCAAAGAGCAAAATAAAAAAAAAGAAAAAATATGATAGTAAGAGCCAGCTTTCTGGAAGTAGGATTTAAGCAAAAACTGGATTTTAGTCACAATATGTGTTCTGTCTTGTATGAGTCTCCTTTTATGATAAATCGGGGTGGAACCTTGTCCTGCATGTAGCTGAGGCGGAGGCCATCCATCACTCTCCACTGTGTTGCTGTGCATGGCGATGGTGCCGACTTGGAGAGGCTGGAATGAGACATCAGGGGAGTGTCAGGGCTCTGCCTTGGCCTCGCCCATCCATCATCACAGGCCAAACACGCAGAGATCTGCAGCAGACAGCTAACTACCATTAAGAGTACACAGGAGGAAGAGGTGCTCAACACACTATTAGTCTCTGATACTCCTTCCTCTCACTGGCATTCACATCTTCTTCAGTGTGGCCAATTGTGACTTTGAAACAAACACTTGGATGTCTCATAGTGAATCTGGGTGGCTGATTTCATGGGTGGCTGATTTCATGGTGAACTGTGTTTTTCCATGCTACTTTCTTGGAGCTTTATCATAAACTTGCAGGCACTTGGCTCTCTGCTGTGTGCTGTTCAGAGGACATCTAGCAGGATGCTGTGTTGCTGAATAACTCTGTTTGGGTTGTCAGTCTGCTGGCTTGCGGGGGCCGATGCTGATAATGCTGGTCCACTGTGTGCACTCGGGTGGCCAGAATGAGCTGTGGCGAGGCTGGCGGTCCACCACCAAGCATGGCTGGACGCACTCAGACACTATCAGAGCTGTTACTGGCTTTAGAAGGTTGTGGTGTTTGCAAAAAAATAACCACCCTCAGACCAGCCTGTCACGCTGGCTGGACTTTATGTGAAGGGGTGAGCTGTGAGAGACAGAGTGTAGGGTGAGAGGAGGTCACTGCTGCAGAGGGACGTAATAACTAGTGTGGGAGGACAGGGGGAGAGGGAGGGAGGGGACCGATGGGAGACTGTCAGTTAGATGCAACGATGCAAACAATCAAAGAAACTCAGAGACACTAACAAGGAGGGGCAGGGAGATGTTAGACCCCCGTTTTTTTTTTACAGAGGAACTGGCAAAGAAATGAGCAGCTGTAGAAAGAGAACTAGAATATCCTACTCAAGTGTCATTTACAGATTGTGGTCACAGGGATGTGGATGGGATTTTTCTAAGATTGTTCAATTGGAGGGTTAGTGGCCTGAAGACCTAAAAATATCTAGTATCTGGACAATCTGGTGGCCTAGGGGACAAACCATGAACTACTACGTGTCATGTTCATGTCTGGCCAGGGACCTTTTGCATGCAATTCCCACCTCTCCCCCATTTCCTGGGTCATTTCTCTGCTGTTGCTATCGACTAAAGGCATAAAATGGCCAAAAATAATTAAAAATGCAGTATTTCACAAGGAAAAGTCTGAAAAATAACAATCATTTGGTCAAACACAAATGTTGTTTCCCCTTTTTTCTATTCTTTTATCATCTTGTGATCCCCTCAAATGTAATCTTGTGATGGTCAAAATCAAGGAGACTTCATTAACCACTGGAAGTAGATAACCTTGACTGTGTTGAGACTTTGATACAGGTTCTTCTTGTAAAACAAACAGATCTGCAGTTCTGCAGTGACAGGATCATTTTTGTGATCATTTTTGAAACGCTGGGAAGAAAGGGCTTGTTAAATAACATTTTTTTTTTTTAGGGGGGAAAATTTCATTCAGACCAAAAGACTCAGCTTCCTTCCCTCGCGGCTGCTCTTCCGATGTGTTTGAACGGGCCTCTCCTCTCTGATCCCCCCCTCCCACCACACACACACACACATACACACACACACACACAAGAAGATTTATGAGCAGGGTTGACAGAGTGGGCTGTACTCCCCCCCACCCTCCCCTTTCTCGGCCCAGGGCGATGCTGCCTTCGCTGCCAACCCTCTTCCAGGTGCATGCAGCCCTGCAGCCCTGCTCGTCTGAATGCAGGGGGCTGCCACCAAACCTCATCTCTCAATTCATTTGTAAGATGTCAGACACAACAAATTTTTTTTATAGGCGATCCCCCGCCCTATTCTTTATTCTTAGTATCTTGCCAAGCCCTTTCTTTTAATAACTCATAACAGATCTTTACGGCTTACCTTTAAGTGGGGGCTTTGATTCTCTGCTTTGTGTGACAGATTGATGTGTGTGTGTGTGTGTGTGTGTGTGTGTGTGTGTGTGTGTGTGTGTGTGTGTGTGTGTGAAGTGAAAGAGAGAAAGTTTTTATCTGTCTGTGTGTCTGAATAGTAAACAGAGAGGGCATTTAGGATTTTGGATATCCATGCATCCACTGACAACTGAACAGAAATGTCAGAAAACAAAAGAGTAGAATTGAATGAAACATTACAGTGTTTAATTTGTGTAAATATTTTATTATAAGAGAAGACAAAAAGAGTTTAGAGATGTATTTATCTTTGGATATGACTGACTCAAAACAGCACCTGCAAAGGCATAGGTATGAAGTTTGTTTTTTTCCACTCAACTCAAACTGAATGAATCACGCAGAGTTTATGAACTCCCTACACTCACACTGTAGCAGGACAAAGCTCCCTGACGTCTAGCTTATTCAGCCACTCTATCGTTCACTGTCTTTTCATTCATTGTAGCAGTCACAGCTTGTTGCCAACCCCCTCACCGCTGCCGCCACCCCATTGTGTGGCCTGGTGAGGGGGTTTCATACCACAGTGGTAGATACAATGGTGGCATTGACACAGGTGATCCGATGCGTTCAGCCAGGAGTCTCCATCCTTGTTTCTCTTTTCATGGCTGAGTAAAACATCCTCAGGAGTTATTCCAGGTGAATACTCGTGCAGGTGTTGGCACAGACAAAGAAAAAAGGAAGTGTCAATCAAGTCCTCCCCAGCCCTTTAGACAAAGACAAAGCATGGCTGCACCCTGACAGGCCTGTAGTGACACTGCCTCATCTTTGTGTGTGTGTATGTTGCACTGTTTATCAGTGCTTTAGAGCGTCTTTATGAAAGGATTTTGTAATGATAAAACAGAATTAGCGATTTGTGTGGCTTTGGCAGTGGACACCTGTTGTTTTTGGTGTACTAGCCTGTCACAAGCTCCAACCCTAGTCCTCATAAATCCTTCCAGAATCACACCTGTTGTTGGGGAGATTAAAATGTTTTGGTGCAAAGCTCACTGATTCACAAAGAAAAATGGCTCATTTAGCAAATGTTTTCTCTGCTTATCTCCTGCTTTCTCACTTCTGCAGTTCCTGCGGGTGGATCAGGATAAGGAGTGCAACATGGAATGCAGCGGAACTCCTCGCAAGCCCCTGTGTGCCTCCGACGGCAGGACTTTCACATCTCGCTGCGAGTTCCTCCGAGCCAAGTGCCGCGACCCCCAGCTGGAGGTCATCCGAGGGCCATGCAAAGGTCAGGTCATGAGTCACGCTTCAGCGCTGCCCGATGCTCACAAATGCGCAGAGGGGGTCACAGTAGAAACTTGTGGGTTAAATTCATTTCAGCATAATTGATTTGAGTGCTGGGAGGACGAGTGGGGTTGACACAGTGAGAGTGGGTGGTGGTGATGGTTGGGGGCGGTTGTTTGCTGCTGCCTGGCTGGTTTCAAAATTTCACACCATTTATCCAAATAAAGGAAATTTGTCAAAATGCTAAATTATTTCCTTTTCAACGAAAAATAGTGTTTACTTCAGGATTTCATGCTTTGTTACAACAGACATACACAACTGCATCATCGGACCAACTGCCATTGATTTGAAATGGCGCCATGTCTCTGAATTTCAATGCAGAGGCGAGAGCATTTGAATGAAATATCTTGACAAGAATTAATGGTCTCATTTTCATCATACTAGATGGAAAGCTGTACGTATGTGACCAATGGAAGACTGGAGATGAAAAGCGAAAGGGGAAGGGGAGCCGGTGAGGCCAGGCAGCTCACAGACTCCCTCATTGTTAGTCGTTGTTAGAAGGAAGCACCCATACACCCCAATGCTTCAGCCCAAAACCTCTCACCCCCGCCCCACTCACTAACTCTATACTGCTAGTTCATCGCTCTACAGACTGGGGACAATGCCCCATTCTTACACATTACAATATTAGATCACTAATGCAGGGAGCGTGAGCTAAAGGGTTTGCTTAAAAAGAAGTCTCATATGATGGAAAAGCATTCCACGATTTTATGCCCGTGCTGGGTCACTATGGCAACGTCTCTAAGCGGACATCTGGATGTGGCGGACAGCGCCGGGACACAGAATAGAGGATTCCAGCTAGGAAGCTGAAAGGGACGGGAGTCCATGAAAGTCGTATTGTATGCGTCAATAACATTGGGTCTATAAGAGTTCGGACCCCCTTCTGCTTCTGGACGGCCGGGGTGAAAGACACAGCAGCAACAGCCGAGTCAGCAGCCGAAATAAACCAGAGGGCTGGTCTGGCCTGAAAGCACAGAGATGGGATTGTGTTTAAAGATGGTGAGGCTGGCACCACATTTGTTTTCTATCACTGCGCTCAGATGATTCAAGTGTCCTCTCATTTTTTCCAGTCAGCTATTTGGTCGGAGCCCCCTGGAGAAGGACGATGGTTTTGGGTTTTTCCACTGAACTAACTTTAGAGCTCATCAACTTGCTGCTTTCCTCCATCCGGAATATCCAACATCTTGCCCCCTCTCCTCACCCTCACCAGCGACAGTGACACACACACACTAGACTGAGAAAAACCAGCACATTCCCTTTCATGTGTCTAATGGATAATCTACTGTAAGCCATGCCAGCGACATGCAGCCTCCTGACCAAACTGGTGAACGTTTTTAAACTTAGCATGAGTCATTGTTTTAAGCTAGACGGGCACTGCATGGCAGCTAACGTGTCACACCAGGTTTCCATCAAAACCATTGCTATCCAACATTTCCTGAGAGTTTGCACAGCTGCTGCTGTTGCCCAGGTGAGATGATGAACTGTGGAATGACAGGATGAGCCACGGCATGACAGAGACATGTGAAAAGACTTGAGGTTGAACAAAGGTGAAAAGTTGTATTTATATCGAGACATAGTTGGAGGACAACTTGGGCTGAACTGAGGAGACGGTCGAGGTTTAGAAGGAGAGTGAGACAGACTCTCAGACATTAAGGACGGGTCAGGTTTTCCCTGTGCATCAGCCCTTTTCTTGGGTGACTGGAATGTTCTACAGGAGCAGCACAAGCTGCCTCGCTCAGTAATGGCTTTACCACCAGGCACTGTGCAGGCTTGCCTGACTTCTTCCTAATAAGATTGGGGGTGTTGGTTCTATTCCCAGCCACACAAGTATCTGCCGCTTCCGAAATGTCTTGAATTGTTTCCCCTGCCTCTCTCCCTGCGTTTTTCTTTCATTCTTCGTCATCTGTGAGATTCAGCATCGTCTGACTTTTTAAGTATGTTGGTTTCATAGTTGTGCAGCATAAGAAAATAGTTGAGCTGCGGGTTGAATCATGGGTCTCTGTGATGTGTAGTGATTCTGGTGATTTGTGGTGCTCCACAGATACATCCAGATGTGTAGCAGAGAAGAAGTACACAGAGCAGCAGGCCAAGAAACTCTTCCCGCAGGTCTTCGTGCCTGTATGCAACCCTGATGGCACATATAGCGAGGTAACTAAAAACACAATGCAAATGATACTTGTTTTGAATATGAGGCCACAGCAGAGAAGAGCAACTCTTTTCAGTCCACTTTTTGCAAGAATTGCTCTTTTCTTCTGCATGAATTCAATTGTGAATGGGTTTTTAACACTGTGCCTTCACACTTCATTCTCACTGATGCCATTCCTGGTTTAATTAGTGCTGACTTTGTGTTAACATGCTGTTTTGATTACAGGTTCAATGCCACAGCTACACTGGATACTGTTGGTGTGTCACCCCCAATGGTCGACCCATAAGTGGCTCAGCAGTGGCCAATAAAAAACCTCGATGTCAAGGTCGGTAAAACCCCATAAATTTGTCTTATAGTGAGAAACTTTCAATAATGTATAAAGGCATGCATACTGCCATTGCAGTTGACTAGTACAGGCATCTCTTTTTGTAAAAAATCCAGATGTAGGACATTTGAAATGGCTGATTTTTACAGGAATGTGGTTTCTGTAATTTTGTGAAGCAATGATGATAAATTGAATTGAACACAGCAAAGCATGACATGCTGTGTTTGTGGGGGGTGTAATCCTCTGTCCTGTGGGAAAGTGGTCAGTGACTGGACTGACGGCCACAGGGAGAGCCACCCCTGGACTGAGCGTTGCTCAAGGCATAGGGCTGCGGTGTAAATAAGCCTTGTAGAAAATCCCTGCTGCAGAGTTGAGCAACAAAGTTAAACTGTAAGGAATGTAAGTATTCTAGGAGTATGGCGTCTGCCAAACAATCAAATAACCAATGCCACATGTCCTCCCTGTGCGTCTCTGTGTAGCTGCTTCGGAAGTTACTGCTGTCTAAATAGTGACAAAGCTCCAGAAGTAGCAGTAGTAGCAGCAGTAGTAGTATTGTAACTGCCAGCTGTACTTTAATCATAGCTCCATCAACATGTATTGTGCAAGTCAAACAAATGAAAAATAATAATAAAAGGTTTTCCACTGTGGTTCTCTGCTCATTAAGTGTGGTGGTTGTTCGTTCCTGTGCCACAAAAGAGTCTGCCAAAGATTTTTTATTATTGAGGATAACATGAAAAAGGTGTGTGGTGGTGGGTTTTTAATTAATTTGAACCTGTTGCGTTTCAGGTTCAAAACAAGAGAGGGCTACTACAAGAGAGCCAGGTAAAGCAGGTGAGACTGTAATTTAAGAAAAACTGACTCCTTTATATGTGTGCGTTTGTCCATGTGCATGTGTGTACCTATCTAAGCATGCATGTACATGTGTGCATGTATTCATTTGTATCTCTCTCTGTTTGCCTGCATCTGTGTCGGGAGATGTGCAGGGTGGGTCGCCTGTTAAGGCTTGCCTTTCTAATATTTTGTCAATTTAAGAGAGTGTGAGCAGCCCGAAGGCTGATATAAAAGCAGACTGTTACTGAGTAACAAGTCTAAGGAGAGAGCTTTATTGCTCACCACCACCAGCTACAGCACAAATAACCGCCTGTTGTCTTTACCAGGCAGCCAAACGGCCAGCGAGCAGCCAGTGTGGAGGAAAACTGACTTATCTTCTCTAACTTCTCTCGCCTGCTCTTGATTCTTTTTCAGCAACAGTGTCATAAGATACAAGGAAATGTTCACTCTTTATCGTCCTCTATACTTCCACTCTGTCTCTCATCAACATCTACCCTCTTCCAGATATAGAACCACTAAGTTTCCCTCCAGCTCCAGATGCTGTATATCTTACTCTCATCTCATAAGAGAAGGTTTGTTTAACTGATGTGATTTGAAGGCTCACAAAAAAAAAGTGTAATTTGGGAGTCCTTATGTGATTGTGTGTGTTTGCATGCATGGATGTGTGTACAAGTGTATGGGTGAGAGAAAGTGTGTATACATCCACTTGTGTTTGTCACATGGGTTATTCCTGTCAGCGTGACATTTATGTCTGCGCCTCTCTCTCTCTCTCTCTCTCTCTCTCTGTAAACAGTCTTCCATATAGTGTCTGTCTGAGCCCGGCCAACTCATTACACATAGATCAAGTGGGAATGCAAAATTTGAGAGAGGAGGAGGGATGGTGGGAGAGGGAAAGAGGGAGAAAAGGAGGTGGAGGGGATGGGGGGGAGAGGAGGGGTTGTGGTTCAATCTGAACTGGTTGGATAAACAGGGTGGTGAAAAGCAGAATAAACTGTAGATTTGTGGTGTGCCAGCACTGAAAATAGCAGTGATTGCATCAATATTTTGATTCAGCAGAAGCCCATCAGCGCCTTAGCATTCCACATCAGCCATTTCCTACACTTTTATTATCAGAATCGTAATGTTAAACACCAAATGCTTTACCATTTCTGGTGCTTGACTTGACAAATTCATTCACATGCTGGAATCATATGCAGCTGACGAATGACAAACAGCAGTTAAACTAATGCCGTATGACCACAAATAGCGCGGGGGTTTCCTGGCAGATGCTAAAAGAGGTGTTACAGTCATGTAAAAGGCCGCAAAGTAAAGATGGGTCATTAGTGGTTTATCGTAAATCCAAATCATAAATACACTTTTTGAAATGGCATTTCCATCCGTTAAGTGAGAAGGGTAATAATATGTCTGCCACAGTCAGTCACACTGTATGTATTTTTATCCACCAAGCGTGCTCAAGAAGATGAATGGCTGGCAAAACAAACTCGCATTAAATGTAAAATCCTGATTTTGCAATGGAGAATTCATTGTTAAAGAAAATAAGTTGAAGCTTAATCCCTGTTTGGGGAGACGCCCATTAGAGATGCCCTGACTCATGCATTAACAGTGCTTTACTTTGAGCAGCATAAGTGACCCACAGTGAGGTTAACCACACCTACGGCCGTGGTTAGGGTTAGGGTTCCATCCCGGTCTCCCTCCTACCACAAATCAAACAAACAAACAGAGACCTAGCAAACATTAAGCTGGATTCTCCCACTGTTAACTGGTCTGTCTCAGACTTAGCTACTCCTTTGTTCACGTCTTGTGTCTCTCCCACCTTCACACAGCACTCATAACTCAAACGCAGGCAATGGGAGGATGGAGAAGAACATCAAGGACAACTGGTCCTCATCCTCTCCTCATTCATTTTAACTGACCTCAATCTGTCCTCCATAGCATAATGATCTCCCTTGTTACATGAAGTGAAACCATGGGAATATATGACCACTATACTTCTGATTTTCCTTCTCTTCTCTCCTGCTGTCACTTCTTTCCGTTTTCAACACACAAACACACACCCCCCTCTCTTTCTTGTTTTCCTCACCTCTTCTTCTTTCTCTATACTTCTTGGCCGGGCAACGTGCAAATCTCACATAGTTAATTGTTCTCTAATCTAGCTTACTCTCGTAATTGTAGTCTCCTTGCAAATATTCTCCATTCTAAATGCAGATGAGACTGGCCTAGTGGTGGATCCACAGCCTGCTACTGATGACGAAGGTGAGCTTTTATCTGTCAGACTGTGAGTAAAAATGGTTAACATTGCGTCTGTGTTCACTGAGACACCACTGACTAAATTAAAAGCGTAGCCTCAAAATATCCTTAAAAGGGAAGAGGAGTACACGAAGCATTAACATTATCATGCTTAAATAAGATCACTGGGGAATGTGATAGTAAAACATTTTTTTTATTGATAAGAAGTACAAGATTTAAAGGAAAGCTTCAGTTTCAGCATGAATTGTGTTTTAGCTCTTTTTTCCCTCTTGCATTTGATGTTGATGCAATTTTTGTTGAACAGCAGCTTCTGTAGCCACAGGTTACAATAACAGGATATCAATACATATTAAAATATCCATGTAATAAGTAAATGAGAGATATGTAGCATACACTAATGACCATTACCTAGCTACCAAAGCTGCTGGTCATACCAGATCAAGTATAGCAACAAAGCACCTGAGTGTTTAATTTGAGTTACTGGTCTGTAAAAATGCTTCATATTAAACACACCATTAAAATATGATAAACTGTGATTTATTTGCATGCTAAATATGTCCAACATCATATAAAGTAGTTGATCCAATTTAAACAGCTGCAACATTAAAGTGTTACTTAAATGTTATTGCACCAATAATAATAATCAAATAATTTATAGTAATATAAGATGGTGAAAGGGCTAAATCTGCAAAATAAATACTTTTACTTTTGATGTTTTAAGCATGTTTTACTGAACTCTGAATTTTGAATGCAACATTTTCACTGGAGTATTATTTTGCAGTATTAGATTGTTATGTTCACTTCCTTTAAACTGGGAGAGAAAACAATTTCCTCCATTTCTAGTTCAATAAAAATAATCCATCACTGTGAACGGATAGCAAACAGCCACATTTTGCACAATTACATTTCAGCACTTTCATCAGCCTTTTATATTTTCAAAGTAGTGCTTTATGATTTCATGTTATTGTGATTATTTGATAAGACAGCAGGTGACTAGGTCATAGTTTACTCTTTTTGCTGCTATATTTCTGGTCACAGCTGTCAAATGTAATTTACGTTTCACCTCCATTCCAGCAGTTTGAGATACGATAACCTTGATGTGCATTTTACAGTCTGTGATTTTTGGAACCACCAGGTTTGGCTCACATGATATATGAGTGTGTTTTCGGTTGAAGCTAATAAAGCTGTCTTGGTGATTTCTTTCAGACATCATTTCCCAGTACCCCACTCTGTGGACAGAGCAGGTTCGCAGCCGACAGAACAATAGAACCAGAGCACCATGTGAGTTTCTAAGACCACTTTTTCTTTAATGACAGCGATCGGGTGTTTGCAAACCTCAACTGAAAGCACGCTCTGTGTTTTTCCTACTTGTGTGAGCAATCATGGTTTGAGGCTGTTCCTGTCTTTTAAGGACAGATGGTGGGTTGTGAAACCAATACATCTTGGTGTTGGAGTGCGTCAGGCTTTGAGGATCTGCTTCTCTGTGGTTCTTTGCACTGCAGCATATCTGTAATTATCAGCACATGGCACAAACACAGGATCTCCTATTCTTCAAGCTGGTCCACTCAGCCCCCCTTTACACACACGCATGTTTATCTTATTGTACCGATCAGTTGCGTCTTTGCTCTTTGGGGAAATATGTTGCTTTATGCATAAAACAATACTATTTGGAGGCCAGTGCAGAGATGAGAACCCTGTGTGCGTGTGTGCATTTGTGTGTGAATTCCATTATCATAATTTACAACCAATAAAAAAAGCCTGAGAAATGCAGCATTGATGGTTTTGATTACCATGTGCTCTTTGGGGTATTGGGGTGAAAAAAAACACACCCGCCCCAACAAAGAGAGCGCATACGGAGGAACTGGAGCGAATGGAGTCGGTTGAGAAAGCGGGGAGGCATTTCATTTGGTCTCTTTTGTGTGGGTAAAGATCTCTAATGAAAATAAACAAAGAAAAGGGATATCCATAATCCCGCAGTAGCTTCCGAGCCTTGAGGCGAGCAACGAAGAGAGAGAGAGATCGGTGATGAAAGCCTTCATGGCCAGAAGAGCTCTACTTTCATCCTTGAGTTTAATGCTCAAAATCTCTGTTGGAGAGCTAAACGGCAAAGAAGGCTGCTGCACAGAAAAAAAGTCTGATTAGATCCTGCTGAGGCTCTGCAAAACCCCATCTTTCTCCCATCGAGGCCGCTGTAGTCACTGTATGTATGGATAAAAGAAAGGATCATAAGGCATTGCATTTTTCCCCCTGGGAATTTTGAACATGTAAACATATAGATCCCTGGTACTTTACAGTACCCTGCAGCAGTGTGTGTGTGTGTGTGTGTTCAAGTGGGTGTGCGAATGTGAAGACCCGACTGACCACTGTTTCTGCTTTTGTCTTGTCTGTTTCTCTCTCTGTCACACATATCCAAAGAGGGCAGTTGAGTGTCCAAATATTTACTTAACTTGGGGCATAGGGAGCTGTACTTAGTCATTAGCCCGTTAATATCCGTAAACAGTGCCACGGGGGGCTGATACAGCAGTCTACACACACTGTCTCTAGGCACTCGTCCTCCACCCCTTTGTCTTTTCCAGCAATTCAACCTTCCTTTTCAGAAGTTTTTTTTGAGTGTAATGCGAAAAGAAATGAATTTTTAACATGCAGTATTTTGTGTAAATTTAAAATGTGTTAACCAGATCTAAAGCGTGACTTTTATTCTGAACTTGAAACAAACCCTCTTCTTTATGCAGAGTGTTTGTGTCTGGGCCATGCATTTGCCAAGTTACACGATCTAGAGTGAATGCTGTTTTTGCAGGCGTGTATGTGTGTTTGTTTGTGTCACCAATCCACTGATGTCTCTGCTGATTTCTATATGACTTCTGACCCCTGTTTCCAGCCTCTTCATGTGACCAGGAACAGCAGTCTGCCCAGGAAGAAGCGAGGCAACACAAGAACGATGCTGTATTTGTACCAGATTGTGCCCAAGGAGGACTGTACAAGCCGGTCCAATGCCACCCCTCCACCGGCTACTGCTGGTGTGTACTGGTGGACACCGGACGGCCCATACCTGGGACCTCCACCAGGTGGGAGAGACTGAACCTATACAAAACTCATGTGTTATATGGTCATTATGGAGCATATATGGTACTTTCACCATAATTTACAAAGATTTTTATTGCTCAGTTCTTTGTGGTAATCAAACCTGGCAGTTGTTATAAAAAACAGGCTAGAATGGCCACTTGGTAAACAGACTGTCCAGCTGGATGGCCTTGCATCTTCTGCACTATGTCTATGAACAACGTCTGAAACCATGCAAACTTTATAGAGCGTGTATGTCTCTATTTATAAGAAATTGTTAGTAATAAAGCAACTTTCAGACAACAAAAAGAAGCTTCTGTATTTGAGACTGCACATAAGTCTGAAATAAGCAGGCAGACAGACATCTCCATTGCAGATGAGACAGAGTGACTCAGTGGTCTGGTGAGCGGCAGGTCAGAGGTCAGTCAGGCTGGCAGAATGGGGCACTAGTGCACTCTTATTGAGAAGCGAGGCTGGGTATCAGATTAACAAGGCTTCAGGCAGAGTGCCAGACAGCACATTAGCACACATATGGAAGCGTGGATTTCCCCCCTTCTCTCTCCTTGTCCCAGGCCAGCTTTTGGCCCAGTTGCACAGCAGCAATCGGGGCTCCGTCGGCTCTCCAAGGGAGGCCGTGAAAGCTTCCTTGTGTCCCACGCTCCCTGTCTGCTTCTTTCCCTCTATCTCTCGCTTTCTCCCCCCTCCCTTCCCCTTTCTGTCCTCATACCAGTCCTAAATCCCTCCCCTCTTTTTGGAAGTGTTTCACAGCCTCTGGTTTGCCACGAAACAATTATTTGAATCCCTGAGATTTAACTGTACGGGGGTAATTGGAAAACATGGGATTTCTCTCTGATTTTACAACAAGGATAGTTTTACTGTTATAAACAACCCCTTTTACGCATTCAACTTTGAATGAATTGGCATTTTCTCACATGGTGTATTTTCTGTCCTAGGTATGAGCAGCCAAAGTGCGATGGCAATGCCAGGGCCCACCCAACTAAACCTAAGGACCATTATAGAAGCAGACATCTCCAAGGTATGTCTCTGAAGACTGGACTCAGTCTCTGTTTTTCCTCTCTGTTCAGACCACATGGTGAAGTTCTTCAGCAGTCGGCCCCCTACTGCTGCCATGCTTCCAAGGTTGTGATAACAAAGGGTGTGTGTGTGTGTGTGTGTATGTGTGTGTTTGTTGACATCATTAGCACTGTTGGTCAAGGAAATACTTGATAAAGAGTTGAGGATTGCCAGATACTGCTCCTCACTGGTCAATAAGCAAGGAGACAGAGACGGATCGGGGTTAGAATTAATCTTTAACTGACATGGGAGATGGAGGATAGTGTGATGATAGCACAGAGGAGAAACAGCAGGAAGGAGAGGTACAGATAATGGATTATAGGATGCCAGAGACAGGTTGTGATAGAAGGACTGATAACAGTATAGATAAGTAAATTGAGGGTTGGAGAGGAGCTTGGGGGTGTTGGGCTTAGTTACAGGTGGGACTGTGTTTGCTCTTTTAGGTGGATCTTTGCTAATCAGTGTTTGACAGTTCAAAACTGCAGAATTGGATAGAATGGATAGAACTGAAGACTAAATGTGTGTCACATTATTCTGAGGCACATTTTTAGAAACAGTTCAGAAAAAAAGCGTTTGATCAAGTAAAACAGGCTGCTTTCACTGGAGACCCTCCAAGAATGATCAGTTGTTTCAGCAAATGCCCAAAAAAACAGCATATGTTTACTTTCAACTGACAAAGCAAATGGTCGAGGTGGTTGGATGGGTCAGCAAAACATCCGTCTTTGGCACAACAGACTGCTGGTCGCTTCCCATGTCAAACTAACAGTCGGGTTGGATTCTCTTAACAATAACCACCTAACCTGATCATAACCAAGTATTTATTTGAACAAAAAACACATTTTAACCCTAACCATGAGCCTAACTAAACCGTAACCATAGGGGTATCAGATCAAAACAACTGACAAGGTATGCTGTCCTACCAATATGAAGTGTCAGATAAGAAAATGCTAATGCTTATTTATCATTTCTGCATTTACATTTACTAGGGAGTCTGTTTTGAGTCCAGTTTAACTGAAAGGCGGAGGGAAAAACAATTTAAAAAATGAATGAAATAGTTGGTGGTGTGTGACTGATGTAAAGCATTTTGCACTCCTGGGTCCAAAGGTACATAGAACAGGGCTACAGGGTGCAAAGTGGGTAATCAGAGTAGCACAAACTTATTTAAAATGTGTTACTTTATGTACTTTATGGTACAAACATGCTTTTTCTTAAAGGAAATCTTCATTCCACCTACTGATCTAATTGCTCTGGAGCAGGGTCACCATCTGCACAGCTTTACTAAGTAACTCACAAGTAATGAAACTTAACCAGTTTTGAGCAGGTCTGCCTTAATGCAGTTGTCTGAAGCATCCATTTAGGTGTCAAAATGAAAGTGACGGTTTAAATTGTTTCCCAAACTTGATTTTGCTTGACTGTTTCCGGTTCTAACTTTCACCCATTCTTCTTATCATATTGACACAGTTTTACAATACAGTGGATGGAGTGAATTCACCTTTGTTTTCATGCCATTTATAAATACTAGATGATAAATCTAGTCTCAAGTAATTTCATGACTCTTCATAAAATGAATGATAGGCAAAGTAGTGTTATAGCTTTCAGGTGCTGCACATAACTAAATCAACGAAGGGTGCTTGGCAAATTAGCTAGGTTTTTTTGGTGGTTTGGTAAACACGTTAATAATCCAGCATATGAACAGAGCTGCCACTGTTCCCATCCCATCCATAACTGTTTATGTAAGAGTGTGCCGGGCCAGAGCTGTGCTCTTTGCTCGCAGGTGCTGCATTTAGCAGCAGAGCAGCACTCTGTCTCTACTCCGGCACACTTGTACAGTGTGTATAAAATAGTGAGGATAGACAGTCACAGATGAATGCTCTTTAGACCAACAAATGTTACTCATCTTTGCCTTTCAGTGGTACTGGTACTGGTACTGGTACTGGTTTATTATTGCTAAGATATCGAGCAGGATTAATTACAGTGTATATCTGTCAGAAACAGAAAGTGTGAGATGGTGATGGGGTGGAAAACAGCCACAAATATCCCATGAGAACGACCTCAAGCCCAACCAAACACCTCCTAAACACATAGTGGTAGGACAAAAAACAATATACTTATTCAGCCATGCACTCACCTAACGCAGACGCTCACACGACTACACAGACTTCATTCTAAACCTGTCAAAAAAACTCTGCACCGTATCAGCCAGGTCTGCAATTATAAATTACACTAGGACACAGTCAAAAAACACAGCATCTTGTTTTCTTTATGAGCAATTGCGTCAACGGCTGTAAACCCTGTTACTGTACGAACGAGGGATAATTATAAATGTTGCCTTCACTTTGCTGCAGCCCATTTGCTGTTGAAGCGCTGGTGTTGAGAGGTTTATGGGGCGAGATGCGAGAAAGGAGAACTTTGCCCTGAAAGGGGCAGGAGAGGAAAGTGGAGTATTTGGCTAGCTTTCTCCCCAGAGCGGGATCATGGGATAGCATTGGGGCAGCCACTGGGAGCTGCGGCTGTGAGTGCTGACAGGACTCTGCCCCATGTGGCTCCATAGAAAAACACTGCTTCTTATTGACAGTAACACACGGGCACACACATGCAAACATGCACTTACTGGCCAACTTTTTACCAGTAGTGGATATATGTAGGCAAATGAATAGTGCTGCAGCTCTTTTCAACATGAAAAAAATGTAATCATTTGAGGCTTTCTCAACTTGATTCCATCCTGAAACTGTCAGACTTGGGTATTACATAAGTATAATCATTATGGAATAAGACATCGGTCGTTTACTGCTGCAGCCTTGAACTGAATGGAAAATGTCCAGACTCAATTTCCTTTAAATGACAGCAGGAACATTTGTGTCCTGCTGCTCAGCTAAACGTTGTCCAGACAGACAGAAGCTGATCTGTCCTGCCCCCACAAGAAAAAACCTTTGCTGTCAAGAGGAAGGGACTGGAGCCTCACCTGATGGCGTCCCATTTGAATGAACTGCAGACACGCTCAGATTCCTCAGCATTACAGAGAGGACGTGTGCTCTCCATGAAAAATACTGAGCCTCAAACAAGTCCAATTGCATCCCACAAATCTCTGTAAGAAGCCAGATAAAAACACTTTGCCTTCTGTGGTTGAAATTGTGTGACTGTCTAGACTAATTTACCACAAGACGCTCCACAAGGCACCGGTTTGGCCATTAACAGGTGGGTCAGATATTTTACTGGGCTAGATCCAAGGAGGGCCTACTAAAACTTAAGTGCAAGTCTGTTCCGCATGTAAAGGAGGCCGTGGAACAGTTAGGACATGTGAATTTTTCGGTGCAGACTGCTAAATCCCTGCGCTACTCGGGAAAAGGTAGATTGGAGGCTGGGTGTTTATGCCAATGCTGGTCGCCACCTGTTAGAGGGGAGCAAAGCATGCTATTATCTCCAGCACAGGAGAATCTGGCCCCGCAGGCCTGGGCCATAAAAAGAGTAGCAAACGGTGGAGAATTTCTTCTTCTCCACAGGCAGAATAGCAGAGGGAAGCTGGACTGTGAGAAAGCAGGGGAGAGCCGGGAGAGGAATCCAGGAATCTCTCAGGCCTCTGTAGCCTTCAGCTCTTGCAGAACAACCTTTGCCTCCTCACTCTTAAAACTATATGGCCTACCAGACAATTACTATTATTAAGGTCATTCCATCCCAGTTGTTCCTCATTTCTATTTTTTTCCTGTCATTCTGCACATAATAACGCTTACCTTATAGAATTATGGACTAGCTATATCAGTCTATTCTCTGGATGATATTTCAAGTAGTAATCCTACGACACACTGAAGATCAGGTGTTAGGATGTATATCTTTAGACAGCCCTCAGACAAACTAACAATGTGTCTGTGTCAGTCTGTGACTGTATTTGGTCCCCTCGATGTCTCGGGTGAGTGTCAGGTGCTGTATGTTGACTTTTGTCCATAAATACAATATTCTTTAACATCCTCCGTGCTCCAGCTGTCAAAACCACTCAGGGGCCTCCAGGATGATTGGCAGGTACCCTCTTCCTACTCAAGATGAGGGGAGGTCTGACACTTTATGAGAGGGAGTAAAAGACAACCATGAGTGTCTTGTTTGAGTATATTTTCTCTTCTGTCGTCTTTACTGTATGTTAAAAGCACACTGCCTGTTACATGATGTTCCTCCCCAAACATTTATTAGGCCACCTATGATGGCAGTTAATTCTTCTGTGTTTGCTGACATGTATGTACAGTTACTTCCATATGAACAGAATATGAATGCTCGCACACACTCAATCAGGTATCCATGGTTTATTTTCCAGGTTGTCCTGGGGCAAAGAAAACAGAGTTCCTGACAAGTGTTCTTGATGCACTGTCGACAGACATGGTGCACGCCGTCACAGATCCAGCATCTGCCGGAAGGTATGACATTCGGAAATGGATGTATACATCTTGGGATTATTAATGAACAAAAGAGCATAAAACTATTCTGCCTGATAGAGGGTCGATATTTGATGAACTGATTTCCTCTCATTTAGGATGGCTGAGCCCGATCCCAACCACACCCTGGAGGAGAGGGTGGTGCACTGGTATTTCAGTCAACTGGACAAAAACTCCAGTGGGGACATTGGAAAGAAGGAGATCAAGCCTTTCAAACGCTTCCTGCGCAAGAAATCCAAGCCAAAGAAGTGTGTGAAGAAGTTTGTGGAGTACTGTGACATCAGCAATGACAAGGCGCTGTCTCTTCAGGAGCTGATGGGTTGCCTCGGGGTGACCAAAGAAGAGGGTGAGCTGCACAACACAACCTGATGTCTAAATGTATTCTCCTGACCAACATCAGCCTTCAAACTTGCTTATTGATTGTGCCATGTGATTTTTAACAACTCTAAACAGCAACTGTCCAA
The DNA here is from genome assembly GCF_000972845.2 of Larimichthys crocea. Taxonomy (NCBI): domain Eukaryota; kingdom Metazoa; phylum Chordata; class Actinopteri; family Sciaenidae; genus Larimichthys; species Larimichthys crocea. The sequence goes on from NC_040013.1 coordinate 10,762,625, forward strand.
TCATAGCTTAGCACATGATGCTGTGGTAGAAAATCCAATAACTCACACTTCCATAAAATGTCACTTCAGATGGCAAAAATGACGATCGCCAGCTGGAAACAAGAAGCCTGCTCTTGTTAACACATGTTTGAAATCAAATACCCATGGTCTCAAAAATACTAATATAGATTTTTAAATGGTAAAACTGTCACCAGTATCATTGTGTCTTACATAAAGTGTTTGGATTTGACAGCTTGTATAGCAACACTAAGGGGACTGTGCTTATGTGAAAACAAAAACTTTTTAAGATTTATGTCACATTTTGTCTCATAGGGGCCAAACCAGGAGAAGGCTTATCTTCCAGTAAACTAGTAAGTAATCGCCTTCTCCCATATTACTGGATAAAATGTCTGGGAAAGAGAAATTGGTGGCACATCTAGTGTCTGGCTGTGATTTCTTTAGTGTTGATTGAGACAGGAATTGACAGTCACTAGAAAAAGCTGTCAGACTAAGCACAAAGAAACAAGGCAATGTGTCAAACTGACAAAACTTCAATTTTCTCTCCTCAGAATCCCTCGAAGAAGCAAGGCTAAGCCAGCAGCTGAGATTTCCCCTCCCGCATGGAGAATCTGCCCTCACCAATCGGCAATAATGGAAACCATAGTATTTGCACTTTGTACTTTAAAAAAAAAAAAATGTAAATTCACTTTGTAGAAATAAGGTATTTAAACAGACTGCTGAATCTGTGAATGATGTAGTTAGCTTTTTATGTCCTGACAAACAAAAATTATTTAACACATACAATGTATGTGTGTCTTTGTGTGTCTAAAAAGTATACTTTTCAGAGTTGTACAAGATTTCATGTTTGATGTTGCATTTTGTGCCCCTTCCCACCCAGTGTACTTTTCCTCTCACGTTGATGATGTTAAAGTGAATATATGAATGGTTTGCCACACGGCTACAATAACTTAGACCATACCATCTCTCATGTACTGACCTATAGCATCTCTTCTTGGGTTTTTTTGTACAGCTGTTTGCAAGAATGTTTTAAACATAGATCATAAAAACGTCCTACATGTTCACATGTATTCATGTTTATTAGAAATAAAGAACTCTTTTATATGTTCTGTCCTCTGTGGTTCTGCAGGCCTCAATGAGTCAAAGAAGGTTAATTGGGTCAGCAAATTCCTTTGTTTCTCTCTAATCCAATTAGTCTTCTATATGTTTTCCTTCTCCATGTATAAATCTTGTAATGTCTTTTCCTTTTTGTGTTTTCTTGCTATGTCTTTAATAAAACACCTTGTTGACACAGTCTTTAGGAGCCAAGTATTAGTCATACATAGCAAAAGTCGTGTGTCATCCCAGTTTCAGACAGCTTGCCAATTCCCCTGAGGCAACATTTTAGAATTGGAAAAACGGATGGTACTTATTTCTGTTCTCATCACAGATTTCCCACATAGACCGAAGACAGATAAATGGACCAATCTCGGCTGTGTGTAGTATGAGTGCCCATTAAAAGGGCGTTATATGAGCCAGTGCGTGTGTGCGAACATGTGTATTTGCATAAGGTATACTTACATCTATACAGTAAATGTACACTTGAACAGTCAGTGAGGTTTGAATGGATTCTTTCTTAAAGAACAACATTCAGCTTAGGGCAGCTTTGACACATTACACTACTGTATATTGTTCCTACCTGATTATGTTGGGGCTACTAAGTGGTAAACTGTGGCTTTTCACACAGAAAGTCCCCTATAGGGCTTAGCGACTGACCTCAGACTGACCTGCTCACTCAAGCTTAGCCTCTAATTTATGATTAACACATTGGTCTCCTTTCTGCGATATAATCCAGCCCAATGGTCTGGACACAGAGGAGAGATTATGACTGCTCTAAAATGGTGGATTAGAGATGGATAACCTATGGCCTTCTTAAGCACTTTCTCCATTCACAGCAAAGGAAAAGTTAAATCTGAAGCAACAAGTCCTGTGCAGCCGGGAACTCTACGTTTTACCCCCCAGAAAAACTTAGCTCATAAGCACGGCAAGCTTTTCTATGCATCTAAATTAATTTAGTGTTAATTCATTTCTTGCGAAAACACAGTCTCCTAATTATAAACTAGTGATTAAGCTCAATCTTTTTGCAGCATCTCTAATTTCCACCCATGTTTCTGGCTTAAATCTCCCTGAAGGTGATGTTAGCACCATGCCCAGAACAACATTTGCTTTTCCCAACCAGCCATGTAATCTGTTAATGCGGCTGTGCTGGTTACAGGTGTAGCACCACAGAAGCTACACCTTACTGCTGCTCACCTCATCAAACAAACTTATCAACCTTCACCTAAACCTCTAGCCAATTCCTCGAATGCTGCTGAAGCCCCAGCCTCCACCCAACACAATGCTAAAGCCTTGTCATGTGTGATTTCTACTCCCCTGGGCTGAGATGCACGTAAACACCTTTTACGATTTGGCTGGATGTCAAGGCATGGTTTTCCGAATATGTTCCCCTGATGGCTTGGAGTTTTGCCTGAACTGATGGAGTAGCTGAAGAAAAGCATCCAAACCTTTTGGCTCGGTTACCAGGACCGTCTCACGATTGGCGAGGCCTCCCCCTCTCCTGTTCCTCAGTCCTGCTTCCTCACTTCTCTCACTCACACATGCACAAACACACTCCCTGAGTACAGAGATACCATTGAGCGGGATTTGTGGGCACAGTTTGTGTGCTTTAATGGGCAAGAGGAGGCACCCGATCTCACCACTGGCAGGCCCCGCGAGCTGTGGACTCATGAAGAAATTACTGTCAAAAGCCATCAGGGCTTTAATAGCCTCTGGCCCAATCGTGGCTTCCCCTTGGCCCTCAGAGGGGCTCTGGTCTGTGGGTAAACAGCATGAGGACAGCCTGCACCCTGGGACCAGTTCTCTTACTCTCTTACAGCTTCCCCTGGTGTGGCCCAAACACCCCAGCAGTCCAGCCAGCGCCGCAGGACACTGCCAGTCATTACACTCAAGAAAATTAATTGCTAGAAGAGGTGTGACTTTTAATAGACAGGGTGCAAAAGAAAAACAAGTGGTGCTAAGTGTTGCATGGGACTAGGGACACTCACACAAGGAGCCTTTTCACAAACTTTATCTCCCCTTAAAATAATTTCATTTGTTAAGGGTGTGCAATAATTAGGTGTTTTTGTATTTGAGTTAAATAAAAAGATTGACAACACTTACACTCTGTTGCCAGTTAGCTTAGCTTAGCATAAGAACAGGAAACTTGAGGCAGCTAGCCTGTCCAAAGGTAACAAATGTCAGCACCTAGCAGCACCTCTAACTCTTCACTAATTAACATGATATATCATATTTGTTTAATCCCTACAGAACCAAAGTGCCAAAATGACTGACGGTTGTGCTTTTATGGGATGTTATGTGCAGGGCTATGGGCTTGACTGGGCAACCAGTAAGGACACAAGGAAAGGGTTACAGAGCTTGCTTTGCCCAGGGGCCACTCTTGCAAACATATAATAGACTGTATATAATAATATTTTAAAAAGAAAAAAGAAGACCATCTATTTTTTTGTTGTGCTACCAGGCAGAAACTAAAGCACTAGTGCTAGCAACCTTGCATATAGCAAATGTCATTTTGGCAAATTAAACACAGTTGATTAGGGCTGGTATGAGGCGGCACATTAAAGGCAAATTCATCTGTCCAGTTATCACTAAGTAGCCTATTTTCAGTGTCAAACTTTGAATGTTTGCTCAGTCATCTTTTCCAAGAAGCAAATCCAGTCACAGCAGCCCTGCACAGGTAATTTTCACAGAAATAAGAGTCACAGCGTCTGTGTACTGTGTACAGATGATTGGCAGGCTAAAATACATTATTATTGAACATTTACAAATTTACAACAAAAAAAAAGTCCCTGTATGAATCAGTTTATTTTCATTGTGAATTCTAAAATGGTTGACTGAGAACTTGTAGTCATTACACCATTTCCAGTCTTTCCAGAATATAACTCCTACATCAGTGTGGTACTGATGTTTTCATTTAACTCTTGGAAATTTGTATATTTCTCCAAATGCTGAGCTATTGTTTTGAACAAAACTAGACCATTTTTCAAACCACATAATGTATGATCAATGGTATCGTCTGGAATTGCCCAAAGTATTGTGCTTTCCGCTTAAACCAGCCATCTGTATGAGCCCCTACAGCTGATATTTTCCTCCTAAGTGCGTCATACCAAGTACTGTTGTTGTCAAGACTGCTGCAAAGTTACATTAGCCTTCCTTGCCTGAGATGGACACAAACAGCATTCGTTGTCCCTGCCAAAACAGCCAATGAGGCAAGATAAAATGTTACGCTCGAGATAGAGTGTCTGCAGTGTCAAGGGAAAACCGAACGTCGTCTTCTGTGCTTGTAGGGTGAATTGTGCAGCTTTTCTCATTTATGTGTTCCAGCTGAATGGGGAGGCTGCCAAGTTCAGGATCTGGCCTGACATCAGAATTTCCCGGGGTGATAAAGAGACTCTTGTTTGAATCACAGTTAATAGACAGTGGGAGAGAAAAAACTGCGATACTGAGAGAGTGATATGGGCAATTAGAGGAGTGAAATTTCCAGTAGACAAGACACAGAGTTGTGTATATGTACGTGGCCTTCACACCTACAAACATCCAGTAATTACACACATTCACAGAATAGTGACAGAATAGGAACCATACTTGTGAATATGTGTAAAGCCTTCAACGTGTGACTTATACTGAAATTTATAACGCTTCATTAATAAGTTGTAAAAGTATGAAATAGACACAATGCTGGGCAACCAGAAAGTCACAGTGATGTATTATGTGTCCATGTAGCCTTTTTCCTCCAAAACAAGCCTGCAGATCTGGACATAACAATATTTGCTTTCATTCTTGAATATTTGGGGGGATTAAAACCTCTGGGCCTGGGAGCTGGAGGGTGGGTGTGCATGTGTGGGGTACTCGTCCTTTAATCTCATTCTCACAGTGTCTACCTTTGACATAGCAGTATCCCATTTGAGCTTGACCAGAGCTGAGAGGGAGAGCCGCGAGGAAGGGGCAACGATGGGAGAGAGACAGAGAGGGAGGCAATGAGGGGTACTTGAGGTAGTGAAGGAGGGAGGGAAGGAGGTGGGGGGCTGTTGGGTCTAAACTCAAGGGATTAACGGGGTGACTTCTCCTCTGGAATGTTCCACTGACAGCCAAGACCCGCCCACCCACAGCTGCCTGCTACAGACAGGTGCACGGCCGAGGCAAGGCGGGTGGTGGGTGGATGGGTGAGAGAGACTGGGTGGCTGAGGTGGTGAGGAGGAAAACAGACTTCCATACGTAGCTCAAGACTGACAAGTATATCAATAAACAATTTGGCCAAAGATCCTCTCTGGAGCGTTTTAAAGCAAACTGCTCCATCAACCTCAGCCATGGCATGGATAGATTACACCACCTGAAAACAGTTCTGTCGCAATTGTAGAAAGATTATTACACAATTCAAAACAACTCTGGAAGTTTACATACTTCTCAAATAGGCCGTGAATTAAAGGGAGAAAGCTTTCAACCACCCAAAGCAGATTTAAGAGTCAGCTGAATCTGTGCTCTGGTAAATGTGGAGAACCAACACTGAGCCTCTGTGAACTGAATAAGTTACGAATCAACCAAACACACAAACCTCTCTGTCAATCTTCACACCAGAACAATGCCCGTGTATCTCAGTCCAGTCATTTAATCAGCGTGCTGTATACAAAGCAGACATGGCAGCATTTGGTAACACGCACAACAGTCGGTGAATTCATTTGTCCTGCTATAATTTATGTTTGGGAATGTACAAGAGCTTGCCCGTGCTTGCTGTGCAGTGTTAAGTATTACTTTGCAGAAACGTAAGACAAAGGATTAATTTTCTGCACTTTTATATCTATGTTGCGTTAATTCCACATCAGTAAATGCACCACAGTCTTAGCAACATCCTCAGGTTGTGTCAAGTAGCAACAAAGGACAATACTGCTGCTGATCTGCAACAATCCCATGTTCAGAAGCGGAGAAAAATCCCTCACACGTTCCCCTTTGAAGCCACCGGGATTCCTGTAGGTAGTGTGAGTGTGATTGTGCTTCTAAGATGTTTGATTGATAGAGGGTCTGTGAAATCTGACTCTTTGTTTTGCTCTTTCTTTGGTGACCTGCCCTGCCATGTCTCCCATGTTTTGAGAAGCAGGTAGTCTATCCAAACATCAGGCGAACACAACGGGACAACACACCGCTCAGGTGGTGGGACTCAAGTCTCTGAGAGGTCGAAGGTGATAAAACAGGGTCATTCTGGCATCCAGATGGATGGAGGGAGGAACGTCACAGACTTCTGGTTTCTGGGTTACCACCACTACAAAGAAAAAGAAAAACTCAGGTGAGAAGTAAAATACTTTTTCTAGCAGTACATTTTAAGATGTAAGATGTGATGTGATTTATAGCTCCAAATTGCTGTAATTTTATACATTGAGATTTCGTTAGTCTGTTATTTCAGCAACTAATTCCTGCACCACCATGAGGTTTGTTTGTTTTTATGCTAATTTTCTGATATACCGTTTAGATCTTTATTCTTTTTGGCCTTTTCAAGCTTTATTTTGATAGAGACAGCTGAAGAGAGACAGGAAATGACATGCGGGAAAGAGCCACAGGTCAGATTCGAACCCTGGGCTTCTGCTTAATTTTGTTTTTGTCTTCATTTTCAAGGATGAATTATATAGTTTTTGCTGATGCAATAACCACATTTCCTTTTAGGAATCAATGAATTGCTGATGCAATAACCACATTTCCTTTTAGGAATCAATGAATTTCATATTTGGAACAGTATATGAAATAGTAGACTTTATACTTATACTTGTTACATATCAAACAACAGGAAATGAAAAGATCTCCACACCTGCATTCAAAATGTTGTGTTCCTTCCCTTAAGTATTCAGATTAAGTTTTCAGTTCTCTGAAACCAAGGCTACTTCAGATCTATGGTGCCTTATAGTCTTTGCAATTATACAGGATGGATTTTCAGTTGGCCACAGTAGTGAGGAAGATGGTGTTGACAAAGCAGGTGTGTCTCTGCCACCCCACCATCCAGGCTGTTTTGGGCAGATCATCCAGGCATGTGTGCAGACCACCAGGCAAGGCTTTGTACTTTCCCTGGAAGAGTCTGACTGCTGAGCTCTGGCTTTAAACAAGTCCGGGACAAAGCAGCTACTCATCACATAACTCTCCTTCAGTCACTCACTGCACATAACCAGAAAAACATAGAAGTAGTTTAATGGATCGCTAATTCGCACGACTCATAAACACGCTGGACGCAACAGGAAAGCGACTCGACAGGCCAACGGTAAACACATCTCATGATTCTTTCCTTCATTAATCCTGCATACACTAACACCACATCTGTAATTGAAGTATGGTGCCCTCTGTTGAAAGACTGCCTCCCTACTGTTTTATAAATGTTGCATTTTTATTGGGCTGAAGTCAAGCTCTACTAGAGCAAATTTCACACAAATTCTAGCTTGTCACATGAATCCTAAACGTAATATTTATGAGTCAGAGCTCCTCCTCTGCCCCTTCCATCTTCCTGTCTGTCTCTGCATATGGTTCTCATGCTGCTCTAATCTTTCTCCCTCATTTTTCAAATGGAGAATAAGGTGATTTAATGATTTATTAGATCTGCCGAATCCAGCAAAGCTACAAATCATGAAGGCCTTGTGGTCACATTGTTCAAACGTGGGGAGCAGTCAGCCGCTGTAATCCGTGCTGAAATGCCCCTGAAAGAGGCTGTTGTTGCTGCCCTCCTTCCCCCTCCACCGCCTGAAAACGTTAGAAGTCAGGTTGTGTGAATGTCCAGTGTCAGAGGGCTACTTAAATGGCATTAGTTTTGAATGTCTGTATCAGAGCAAAGACCCGCCAGTCTACTGAAGCTGCTCATATATGGGTGCTGTAGGCCTGAGAGTGGGACAGGGTTAGATGAAGAAACAGTGTTACTCATAGCAGGGCTGGTAAAGTTACACCACCTTCAGTTTAATACAGAATACCGAAACGAAGGAGGGACTTAAGTCTTAGAAAAACTCTACTGATTCCTCATTAGGACCTGGAAAGTGGATCTCATCACTGCAGTTCTCAGATCTTTACACTGGCGTCATGTGTGTCAAATAATTAATTTTAAAAAACTGCTATTTGTTTATAAAGCATTAAATGCTCTAGGGCCAAAATATTTTCCTGAACTGACTGCTGCTCCATTATGAACCATCCAGACTTCCTAGATCCTCTGGGGCAGGTCTGCTTAGTGTCCCCAGAGCCAAAACTAGATGTGGAGAAGCAGAATTTAGTTTTTATGCACCACATGTCTGGAACAAACTCCCAGAAAAACTGGGGGCCTGCTCCAACTCTCAGTACTTTTAAAATCAAGGTTTAAAAACTGTTTGACCCTGCCTTTTCATTCGTTCATATCACGCACTGCATTGCAATTTTATATCCCTTTGTGTTTTTATTTTGTCTTCATGCTTTTCTATGTCGTATAGCATTAACCACTTAATTAAATCTAAAGATGCTACAAATACACTTGCTCTGCCCTGATTACAAGGCCAAACCTGTATTCAAAAGAAATAATTAAAAATTTTGCGAAATAACTAACTAGCTTTTTTAAGATAACATTATACTGCAATTATTGATTCTTAGAGATGGTGGTAGCTGGAGTTGGTTGTTTCACCTTGTTCCTAGTCTTTGTGCTAGGTTAACCAGGAGTATACTGACTCATCTAATTCTTGGTAAGAAGGCGAGTGAATTTTCCCAAAATGTCAAACTAGTTATTTAAAAAATATGTTAAGTTTCAAAAAAAGTGTAAAAAGTGTAAAAAAAAAAAAAAAAAAAAAAAAAAGGTTGTCTTAAGTATGCTGCTAACAGAAAATAAAAATAAGAGAGGAAGTCAATGCCAACAAATGTGATGGAAGATGGTACAAATCTTACAAATCTTTTTCTTGCCCACCACCACCAGTCAGACTCAAAGACCACCAGAGGTGTGGCCCAGTGATGAAACCTCCCTTTAAAGGTGGACAAGGGATGTCAACAAATGGCAAAGCATGTTATGACAAATTAGACAAGGCGATTGTGGTACTATCATGGCTTGATGATTGCACACAAAGCGCTTCTTTGAGAACATTTTTTTTTTCTTCACTTGGCCGGGGATTCAGTCACATCCTTTCAGAGTAGGTCGTGGGGGAGCCACTGACACCCCGACCCACAAAATCACCCTCCTCTCCCATTGCTCCCATGCCCCACCAGCGCCATCCCTATCAAAGGCTTAGCATGGTCTGTGGACAGATGAAGGGAAAAATGTGATTTTGAAGAAAGAAAAAATGAGGAAAAGAAAAAAAAATGTAAGAAGCCAATGAAGTGTAAGGGAACTGAGAATAGCAAGCGTTGATGGAATCAGGCCATTATGAATCAAACAAAAAGCCTGTTTCACTCCATAATTCAACACATTTGGAGTATAGCTCACTAAGCTGAGAAAATAGAAAACCAAGTGTTAAAGAATGAGGTGCTGCACTGTTTCTTGGAGGTTGCATATATTTTAAACCCTTTCTTATACTTTTCTCTGCCAAAACTAACAGGAAATAAAAAAGCAAAGATTAAAAAAAGAATGGAGATTTTAAAAATTGCTGGTGTCTAGGTTGTCAAGGAGAAACAGACAAAAAAGTGTGGGTTGGAGGAAGGAGAGGTGACGAACGAGGGATTGATGAGGTTGATGGCGAGGATGAAAGATGTGTTGTTGAAGGAGACAGCATCCGAGGTGTCAAAGCAAACAGGACTAAGCAGAGGGGCCACAGGTGTGCAGCCGGCTCGCTTGACTACAGACAGCCCTAAGCGCCCAGCGTGCATACCACACAGCCATGTGCCCTGCAGGACTCTCTCTGTCTTGGCCTCCTTCATCCACCTGGATCGGCTGCAGAAGTGAGGAAAAAAACAACAAACCTTTGTTGTGAGGATTTCACATTTACAATGACACATTACAACACATACAAAAAATGTGAGGGGCCTTTTTCCATCAACATTGAAATGTTTGCATCTCGTAAATATAATGAGAGGATTCAAGATTACTGGTATGGGTGTTCTGTATTATTTAGTCCCTTATTATGACATAGGTCATAACTTTTTTTCCCCCAACATTGCACACATGACATTGCTGTTTTCATACTTGTAGCAAAGTCAAATCTTTCATCTGATTCAGTGAATACGTCATCCTTAGGGAACACGCGTGAGACTGAACATCTGTATGTATTGTTGCTCGTTCCTTGTCTTTTGTTCCTAAACCTACACTTTGACACCTACCTGAAGCTGTCAATGTCTGAATTTTGTGCTCCAGCTCTCTACAATGATTTATCTTCCTCTCTCTCACAGCCCCTCTTTTTCTCACCGCCACACTGCATACCCCCCCCATCACCCACCTCCCCCTCCGAGGATAAGCTGTGGTTGGGCCCTGACATCCCAAGTAATTTACTAAGTCAACACAGAGTGAAGAGGGGCCGTGTGCTGCAAAGAAAGCCCCTCTATGCAACAGCCGTGGTCCCTGAGGAGATATGGCACACCACAGCACAGGCCTGCCATGCTGAGAATAAAAGTATTAATAATAAATATTAATGTAAATACCATGTAAATAAATAATAAATATATAGTAATTTATATGTTTAAAATATTGACAAATCCACACAAATGGACAGTTTATCAAACATTTAAAAACTTAATTCCATTCATTTAGGTGTGAGACATGTTAGTCACTGTGATGCATTACAGTAGCGGCAGAATGATTTCTTGCTATCCGTAGATTTAGTGAATGCAGACAGTTTTTTGGTACAATATTTAATATATTTAAGATATCTTATCATTGTCATGCTGAGCTGCTGGGCTCTCCATCAGACTAATGTTTTCCTTGGTCATGTATTTTATTAATTAATTACAGCTCACTACAGTTTTTGTTTTGCTTTTTGTTTTTTTTACTTCTAAGTCCTATACTGTATATACACTGTATATGAGTCTGTACTCTACTGTATATACACTTACAATTATGATCTGGTCTTTTGCTTTCCTTATAAAACATGGTCTTTTATTTGACAAGACAAAAGCAGAGAGGAAGGATGACATATAGACCCTCTGACTCCCACTGTATAAACCTGGAATGTACAGCAAACAAGAAACAGAGAGATGTGGCAAGTGCTGCGCTACAATTTATCTCTAATATAAGCACTGATACAAACATTTTGAAAATTAAACAGTACTATGGAGTATCAGAGACAGGAAACCTTACTCATGAACACGGATGTGCAAACACACACACACACACACACACACACATACACATGAACACACGTGCTTGTTCAGGTGCAGCACTCTCACTGCAGGCTGCTCCTTGTAAAGGGTCCTTGGTAATCACTGTGTTTGCTTTCCCATTAGAACGCTCTTCAGATGTGAGGGCTACCTGGGCCTGTTCACTCCCCAAGGAGAGCTTTTCACTCCTCTCCAAAATGCATGTGGAGAATTAGCCACATAAACACCTGCAAATTAAGAGACAGACTAACGCACACACAAAGACAACCTCCAGACATTTATCTTGAAGCATCTCTGGATTTACTGTAGAGTAGAATATCTCTCAATGATTTTCACTCTTCCCTCCACCACTGAAAACCACATTTTTACAATACAGCTGCATAGCATTCAACCAGTGTTTGTACTGGGAAGCTCCCAAGTTTAAATGTGTGTAATAATACAAAATGTGAAGCTGCTGAAAAAGAAAATGCATGCTTAGCTGTAAAGTTCCTCATTTAAATAAATGTTAAAAAGGAGTTGTCTAAATTGCTTTGGTTTGATTTTGCCCCAGTGTGTCTTCAGTTTCAGCAAAGCACAAAAAGACTCTGAAGGCTCTGAATCAATATTATTTCTTTAGACAATCCACTTGAGATTGTCTTCGGTGAGATGAACACAGATGCTCCACACCTCCAGATGTGCGCTATGCACTGTGGGCCATCACTGCAGATGTTCACAAGAGGTGGATTAGGGAGACAGCGGCATCTAGGGAGGTGATGGAGCTTTCAACAATGAGAGCCCTGAGAATTTACTGCCTGGCTCACCATGGACAGAAGAATGGGCTGCTTCACTAGCAGAGCACAAGCTCTATGCAATGACGAACGATGAGTCAAGAGGAACCCCGTCTTGAACTCAGCGCGGAATGTTTCATTTACAGTCACCCACATGGACACCCCGGCCTGTGCCTCGTCTGCCAAGACACAAGAGGGATGGGGATTTCAAACAATGTAGATAATTCAGAGCTCAAACTTTCCCTACTGCACAAAAGGTCTACTGCACACAGATAGACAGAAAAGCACTACCCACTGTCTCTCACTTTGTCTCCCCTTCCCACACTCTCAGTACCTCTCTGTTATCTCACTGTCTCCAGCTCTATCCTCTGCCAGTAATTTGTCATCTCTAAATGAATCCACTGAACAAATTCCAGGCAGGAAAACACTACATGACACAATTTACCAAAATTATTAAAGCCAACATTTGCAGTGCAAGCAAGAAGGATTTTCATCCACAAACCCTTCCTTGTGTGTGTATTATGTTTAGACCCTGCACCATACAGTTTCGTAGGCTTTGAGACAATATTTTGACTGTAGTAATTACAGCATATGAAATGTATGTGTGAAATCACTCGTTGTCAATAAAATCAAGTGTGACGCTCACAGTTGGCACTTGAGGATGGCGTTGCGATGTTGCCATACTGGGATGGAACCCAGCAGAATGAAGGCTTATCTTTATGAAAACATCATAATGTAGGTTATGTTGCAACTCTGATGAATGTCTGGCAAACACAAGCTGAAATCAAAACCATGAAAGAGGCATCAACCCAAATATGTTTTTCCATGCTCAAGTTTAAACTCTCCACTTAATCCATCCGGTTCAAGATGGAAGTTTTATGAGACCTTACAGACAGTACGCTGGGTCCAAGCCCACCATATCAAGGTGTGTACTTGTTTTGCTCTCAAGAAAATATCAACATTCAAGAAATATGGGGCTACATTATGGCTCTTTTTACCATGATGTAAGCTGAGTAAAACCCTGTAGTGTTTAGTGTTGGTCAGTGCTGGGAAGGCTCCTTACTGGGCTAGGTCATGTACAAGCCATGGTCATCAATCACAAACAGCAGGGACTGCGTAGCGACGAGCTGGCGAAAGGAGTTGACAGCTTGACATGACTTGGCCTACGGTGCCTCCTCGAATTCCAAGCCATCGCTGACTGAAAGGATTACTTGCATAATCTAATATTTGGTGGCACAAGAAAGCATTCATGCCTCATTTTGCTAAGTTTTTATTGGCCTTTAATATGTGATTTAGTTATGTGTGTCTTCCCACCGAGCTTCCAATCCTGATATTTTTCTTTGTATATCATTAATACTTTTTCGTCAGAAATGTAATTTGTTGTAAAAACTCCAAATTTAACTCTTCATTTAACCTGAGACCTACCCTTGTAGACTCTCCAGGCAAAGCCTCTCAATTATAGTTGTACATATCTCCTCCATGCACAAAATAAACTCACTTAAAAAATGCTTTAACATCTGTCTGTTTGTCAGTGTAGCTGAGTGATGTTACCATTCAGTGCCACAGGGCACAGAGTGTGAGGCAGGTTGGTGACTTGTAGCAGGAACAGTGATACACAGTCAACAAGCTCTCTCTTAGCAACTTAGCAAACCGTAAACACAAACACATAACTCGAGTTAAACTGTGGTGCAAATCATTTGATTTTTGTGAAAATGTAACATGCTCTCGGCGAACATGTGTCACCCATCTGTAGTTTGTGCTCATGTTAACTGACACCAAAGCAAAAGTAAATAACTTTTGAGGAGTTGTAACAAGATCCTGACTCTCCTGGCCCTGGCAATCATCAATGTTTTTTTTAATGGTGTTACAGACCAGTGATAATGATGTGATCAATACCCATATTTTTCATTACACAAACCAACCGTACTTGTATCTTCTTTCAGTTGAAAGAGAGATGAGCAGTCACGATAAAGACATAGCTCCCTGCCTCATCACGGTGATGACACTATCTGCAGACCAGAACTGGGAGAGTCATCTGGGTTTTTTTTTTTTTTTTGGTTTTTTACCTGTGCCACCATCTCTTGTGCAGAGCAGAGGGGAAGAAGTTGCGCCATGACCCACAGCGGTGAGTTTACATAGCTCAGATACCCAAAAGATACCCAGGCCTCTCACTGTGCACATCACCGCCACACAGAGAACTGATAGGAACTAATCAGTAAATGGCGGTTTTAACTGGCAGGGGGATCTGACGTGAGCTGGACCTCACAGGATCTCTACCATGTTGTCTGAATGTGGGACAGATTCTATCACAACGCTTTCTTTCACTGTGTGAAGGCTGAGCTCAACAATAACTTTTTATGTTACAGTTTTACAAGCAATTAACATTTTTGTAAGTTAAAATGTTGATACGTTAATTCCTTCATTACTTTTGTGATTTGACTATTTCTAAGGACAGTTATGTTAGCCTCTGTGAGGCTCTACTTATGCATAGTGGTGCTCTGAGCTTCATGCTAAACATCAGTAAGCACTAAATGCTTTGAGCTAAATGCTAACATATATGCTGACAATGACAACGCTAACATGCTGATGCTTAGAGGATGTATACCATATTAACTAAACACAAAATTCAGTTGAGGTTGATGGGAATGTCATTAGGTTTGGTTATAAACAAGAGTTCTGGAGTTTTGAAGTTATTGTAGTTTATGTTTATGGAGTCATGGCAACGAATCCTGATGGGAACATGAATGTCTGTACCAAATTCCACAACAATCCATCCAATATTTTTTGATATTTCAATAAAAACTGCAAATGTGGTTTTTAGTGGTAGCTCATCTCACAGAGTGCGAAAAAAACTGTTTTGTAACATCAGGATCTAACATAAAAGTGGCAAATGAACAGAGATGCAGAAATTCCAACACAGATCTCAACACACAGATTTTGACAGCTTAAGATAGATGTCAACTTTAATGAGTGCCTATCAGCCTAGTTTAGGAAATCAGCGAAAAAATATTTAGTCGTAATACAAAACGTGTGTTGCTCAAACAGCTGGTTACCAGACGTTGTGCAATCCTTGAACTTTCTGACACATGAAAAAGAGATTAAACAAATGAGACTAATTTAAACTAATTTAGCTTAATTTTAGAGGTGTGTGGAGGGTTTCTGTAGTTTTGGATAGAGATAGGCTAGATATTTCCCTGGTTTCCAGCCTTTAGGATAAACTAAGCTAAGACCAGCTGGCTTCAGATCTTACAGCAAATAAGTATATTTTACAAAATATCAAACAATTCCTTTAATTATGCCCATTATGATAATATGCATAAAGCTTTAAAGTAATGAAGTTGTCATTTTACAGCACTGTGTTTATTTGCAGGACAAATTAAATTAATTCTTTCATTAATTAGTCATAGGCGTGTGACTTTTGGCTGACTGTTGTTTAAACCAGGAGCAGTTATGATCTGTAAACATCTTTATGTGTGAAACAAAATGCAGGTGATGTTTCACAAATTAACAGAGTCAACATGTGGCTGTTGTGGGACGCTGTTAGCGACAGTGCACAGGGGTTTCCACACAGTACAGAGAGGTGACAGAGTTTCTATGGTTGGCTCTCCACACAGACCTGCTCTGTCCCAGACTGCGGAGCGTCGGGCTCCCTGCGTCAGACCTGGCCTTGTAGAGAAGGGCTATATTATGGGGCCTTGGCCCCTGCCTCTCCCCTGTAGTTCACAACTTTTTTACCACAAGAAAATGTCAGGGCTGGAGTTTTTTATTTCACCCCAAAATTTCCCTTTCTAATCACGCGTCTCAGCTCTTGGCTCAGGCAGATGGGAAACTCACCAACCAGTCGTGTCCAGAAACACGTCTGTGCTATCAGCCACTCCATCAAATCTATTTGCCATCCAAACACAGCAATAAATTAATTCATAGCTGGGACACTGATTTAAATAGTCGTCTGGCTGTTCCTTCTCAAATACCTGCCCTGATATGTGATACTGGGAGGATTTACATAAGTGCTTTGTAGCAGAAGTATATGACCAATAAAGGTAGGAGAGACCTCTTAACACCCCTGCACATGACATCAACCAGCATCTCTTATGTCCTCCTGCCACACTGGAACGACCTTGATTTCTTTATCTTTTTCTTAACTTCCATAAACATAATGCAAGCTGAACCCACAGAGCCGAAAGGACAAGCAGGAGAAGAGGATTTAAGACATCCAACAGATAAAACTTTCCTACAGCCTCCACAACCACTGACATTTTATATATGGCTCCATGTGCTATACAACTTGACCTTTGGCTCCCTCTATATAAGGTGTCATGTCCTGGTCAAAGGACAATATCATTCAGTATGAAACAAGACTTTAACAGTCTGCACAGTTTAGAGCTCTCCTTCTTCAAATATGTGAGTGATGCAAAAGAATTTGCAAACATTTGCTGCACATTATCTTGTTACAAACACTCCTAATCCTCGCTCTCTCTCCCTGATAGGAGGGAGAGATAATTGCTCCTCCTCAGGGTTATATTCATAGCAATTGTTTCACTTATTGTGCCGTGCCCCATTCGCCAGATCCATTGTACCGTAAATGACAGATCAACTTGCTGATTTGATGTTTGTGAGTTGGCTTCTGAAATGAAAATATAATAAAATAATTTAGTCTTGGAAAATGAAAATGCTCCAGAGTGATTCTGTCTTCCCTGTGTGGGCCGCTGTAAATGTCTGCTCATAATTTTAATGACATGCAAGTTACAAAGGTTGTGGGGAAACACCTCAAAAACAAAAGGTACATTTTTCAGTGGACGCTCTATGATGGCTCTGGGAAAGCGGCCCCCAAGTCTTTGTTTGTGCAAAATCAAACTTTAATCTGGTGCTTTTGATAGATGTAGCCTTTTATTTCAAATGTTTATGGAAATACCCAACAACAGTCTTGTGTGGTCCTGTGTCTAATGAAACACACTCACGTACGCCTCTCCTAGCCATCAGATCAGTGGCCAACACACAATGTTCACCATGGAGTGTGGTTTCTGAAGGGGCGCGCACATGGTGGGTATGGCATAGAACAATTGGGTTTTCCTCCTCATCAGGAACCAGCACATCTGTGAACGTGGGTGCTAGGGAGGCTCCCAATCCCAGCTCACGACTCTACAGGCCAGCTGTGTTGCTGTTGTCAACCTCATCCTCCTCCGGTCCATCTCCTCTGGGCCACATGAGCTCCCATGGAGGGCTTCAGGAGGATTAGCACACCAAAGAAGGGGATGAAGGGTTCAGGAGCAAGTGTTCAGGGGTCAGCCTGGGGTTTTATATTTGATCTCCTCTCAAGTACAAATTAATGTGCTCTGGTGTATTATTTTGATTGAAACAGCTTACACTGATATATGTCTCAGTTTGTCAACCTATCAAGTGTAATTTACTCGCACCCAGGCTCACACTAGGGATTCTGCTTGTCTGAGGGGCACAAGATCACCTGGTGTTTCCTTGTTGAGCTGCACGTTGTTTTGGTTTGGGTTGATGGGTGGGGGTTGGGCGTGGTCGTCATAAACCACACAACACATTGAGCTGTCATCAGTGTTCATGTTCTTGGGTCTTGGAAACAGAAAGCTAAAGTAGAGGCCTCACCTTTTTCTATTTCTGAGCAGGAGAAAGGGGAGTGGGCCAGTTCAGTGCACGTGACAAATATCAATTCTATGTGGACAGATGGATCGTAATGCCACCCTGAGGCGAACTGGCAATTCTGTCACACTCCCCACAGGTGGAAAAACTTCAGATGATTCTCCAAATAAAGAGGCCTCTTAAAATTGCACACCTGTGTGGAGGCAGTGGCTGCAGCATTTCAGAACTCAGCCTGTATAGCCTGTGGTTATATTCCTATGAACTCAAACCTCAAGGTTAAATATCTCAGCACAAACTCATCTGATGAAGATTTAATGCCGGAATCAGATGCTGATCAGACATGAGGGAAGTTTAGACAAGAGAGTTTGGTTCTCCTGAGTCTGAGATTGTGTTGCAACTGCATTGTGATAGCTTAGTGGATGTCTAAAGGCACGTCTGCTGGTGTTCCTGTGTACAAGAAGAAACATGCTCCGTCAAAATAGCTGCCCTTCTAAAGGAGGAGAGGAGATTTAGTTGTCGCAACCAGTTTTTTTTTCTAGTTTCTGCCACCATCTTGATAAACGCACATAAACAGTCCACGCAGGACAAAGGATACAACAACTAGCATTGTGCTCTTGTTCTCTATGACAGCAGAGCTTCCCTTCACTGGATGGTGTTCACAGATGCTGGGTTGGACAACAGACTTCCTCTCTACGTGTGCATTAGTGTGTACGTGAGAGAGAGAGAGGGTGAATGAGGGACGGTTTATTTTAGATTTGTACAATTTTGCTGTTTTGTTATGGCTGACTATTGACATATGATTATGGTTTGGTCATAATATGATATGTACATGATTTGCAGTAAATAATGTTGTATTCAGTCATAATTCAATATACAGGCTGCATAACTCACCACACAAAACAAAAAACACAGATAATGCTAACATGATGATGTTCAGCATGGTTAATGGGTACTGTGGTTACCATTTGGTTTTGGGCATATGATTAGCACTAAGCAGTAAAACATACAGCTGTGGAAGATGGGAATGTCATTTGATTTTCAGTTCACATGCACCATTTTCACCTGATGATGGTGATAGAGGAAAAGTTAATGGATCGGTTATCACAAGTTAGATCACAAGTGAAATCCATCCCAAGGGGAATAAGAAAGTTAATACAGTGGTTGTTTTGACATTTAAGTCAAATGTAAACCTCATGGTGTTGCTTAAGGGAAATGCAAGAGATCACCAGAATTCATCATTCAGCCGACATGAATATCTGTATCAAAGTTAATGGCAATCCACCCAAAAGTTGTTGAAACATCTCAGATGACCAACATTGCCATCCCTAGACCCACGCAGCTAGGGTGGCTAAAACCAGAAACAATGCTGTTCTTTATGCGCAATTTCACAAAACATCTCTTTGGGCAACAGTTGTGTTACCCAAAGATTTGCTGACTCAACTACTATAGCACAATGAACATCTTTGACTAAAAGAAAAAAGGCCTGTACCCTTCAGTATGGTCTTTGTGCACATGCTGAAACTGTTGCTCAACTCTGCTATCCAAAAATAAAGTGCCACCTTTAGAGCTGCAATAAAAAACTCTGCCATCCAAAACTATTCGGTCTGTTTGGCAGTTTGGCCAGAAACAGGACGGAGATGACAGCTACCACAACAGACTGTGATATTGTGTCAACAGAAACTATTTCATCAATTTAATCTGGTTTTCCTTTTATTAACAGATGTGGAATTCAGTTTAGCCCCTAGTCAGCAGAAGTAGTGTGGGTCTCCAGGGCTCTGCAGACAGGGTCAGTTAAGTACAATGTCCAAGTCTTACACAGCTCAGACGTGTCTCTCTGCCTATGAAAAGATACGGGCCATTTGAGACTCACCATGATAAGTGTCTCTTATATGGACTTTGACACTTTTACATCCATGCCTGAAATGTAGCCCTCCCAGGCTAAATGATGTCTTTCAGCCTTGGGTCTTGTTAATTCTGTTTTTCTCCTTCTGAAGCCCAAACAGACATGTACTGTACACACATAAGTTATCTAAAACTTCTATAAAATACTTGTGGGTGAAGCAGGTGTAAACATATAAATATGATAAAAACTTCACATGACATTCACACCAATTGTGCATGGTACACTGTGCCCCTTGACAAATCCCCTTGAGGATACACAGGGGAAAAAGACATTTTCCAAACAGCTCCTCCAGCTTGTCACACAAGAGGTATAGACCATCTACTGCTTTAAATTCTCCATGGGAACTTGGCTGAAAGCAGCACACATGCATTCATAGGTAAGGCAATCCTAAATCAGTTAATTTAGACTGATGTCTTTATGATTTGCAGGAGTACAGCATGGAAGCCAGTCTCCCTCACTTGCTGAATAAACAAAAATTTGTTCAGCTCAAATAAAATTTGATGAGGAGATAATTTTGCGAGCGTACAGCATAAAGGTCTCTCTCATGTGTAGGGGTACTGCACTCTGAGGGCAAATCAACTAAAAGTCTGAAGAGGTAGTTCAGTAGATGGTGGACAAGATGATAGAGGGAGATTTGGCTGATCCCGTCCACCACTGGGGACTGGCTTTTATGTACCCATAAAATATCCAGAAGTCCCTTTTGTAACTTCAAAAATGACCCAATCCTTTCTAAATTTAGGGGACTCAAAAATGCACATGAGTATAAACTCCTCAGAACCTGAAGGAACCAATTTTACGCTTTAATGATAATGATAATATCCCGCTGTATTATTTAATCAAGTGTCTCTGTTGGATTAAGTAAAGTAACCTGAAAGAAATTCCAACATTAGACAGTTCATTCAACATTTTTTGGCATGAACAACTCCTAATCAAAGCTAAAACCCACAGAAACAAGCCTCTAATCTGGGATTTCATCAGGAGATAAATCCTGGAGCTGCTCCACTGACAATGAATTGGAAACTGACATGGTGGATTGTGCAGGGACTGTCTGAGCTTTTGCTCTCAAGTAGGTTTGACAGTTCCTGTAGGTGCTACCAGTTATGAAGCAGAACATATCTCAAATACCTAGTAAAACCCTGGGAAAGTTGCTATCAGTCAATGTCAAAAGCAGTGAGGAGTTATGTTTCTTAGGTGGAGCTATGTATTTTGTTGGAAGACAACAAATGTGAATTCTGCTTTCTGTTTTAAGACCAAGCACTTCCCGAACAGCCTACTACAATCCCTGACATGTCTCATGGGAAAGACAGAAATGGGATTTTTTACAGTGGAAATCACATTTCAGACATTAAAAATGAGTCTATGGTTCTTAAAACACCCATAATCGTGGAAATTGATTGACTGGAGGTCAATTCATTTCTTTTAAAATGCTATATCTATTTTAGAAGCTCCAGATAGAGAACACATGCATTTTACTGCCAGTAAAACTTACTTGGAAATAAAATCTGATTCCATAAACTCCTTCAGTAACTCAGCAGCAGAGATCTGAGCCATAAACTGGTGAGTGGCCACATGTTAACAACAAAAAGTAGGTTTCTGTGTGTGTGTTTTGATTCATTCACTCATTCTAGCATGTGATAATTGTGTTTTAAGTTGAAGTTGAGTAGTGGTCAGAGATGGCAGAGTGACCGAGGCTACGTTGGCAGACACAAGAGGCCACTTTGATCTCTGAAAATCCCTATCTAACCCTTTGTTGACGACAGAATACCTGGGATTTTCAATCAGAGGACCTGCATGGGAATCCCCTGACGGGCAATGAGAACAGAACTTGTACACAAAGAAATATGTGAAAGTACACAAACCCCCGGAAATAGCTCAAAATCAACAACACCCATCATAGGAATCCTGCTCCTTTTTAAGCGTACATCGGAGTGTCTTATGTATGATATCAGATTTTTCCTCCTTTGAAGTCATAAGCTCATAATGCCTACATGTGACAAGGTTGTTTTTTTCCATGTACACAGAGCTGACAACAGATTCACTCCCTGGCTCTACCTCTTACACTCACACACGCTCAGTCCCACATATGACAACACCCCATGTTTACCCCCCACGCATCCTGTTTGTGGTAGCAGCTTCCATTGTTCCTGTCTGTATCTACCTGAGCAGGTACATACCCTTTATCACACTCTTTCCACTGCAGCTGTTTTTTTGAGAAGTATCCTGGATACAGTTAAAGGAATCCCTGCCCATGTGCTTTTGTTTAGTTATCAACATTTGGCTGCTTTATCATTTCTTAAGTGGACGGAAAAAAGAGAGAGGGGGGATGGAAAATCTGCTGATAAATGCAGAACACAAAAGAAGAAGCCACACAAAGAGAAACCTCCAGTGAGACGAAACTGTTTGGATTTAGCTTTGCAAAGTGGTAGGTAATTTTTTTTTTTTGGAGAAGGCAGAGTGGATGAGTTTAAGAGAGCTTTGCTGAAGCCAGTACAAAGCCCACACTTCATTGCTAAAAAAGAGGGCACCTTTTTGAGCAGCACCCCAGCTGATGTCACCCTGAAGGAAGTGCTTTGAAGGGGATGGGGGCAGAGAGACATCCAGGCATCACAATGCAGTGTTGTATGCTAGGAGCATTACAAGGATGTGACGCTATCCTTGTGAGGAGTGGGCTTCACAATATAATATGAGCATCTTGATGAGGGGCCTACCAAACTGCATCATCAAAGTGACTGGGATGTGTTTTTGCAATCAGGGATGAGTAAACAAGTGATTTAGCTCCATATCACCAAAATAAATCTGCAAATTTCATGACCAGCTGCACGGTGAGTGGATGAAAAAGCTTTATTTTGCACCACAGATCACTCAGGTTCATGTTCAGAAATATTCAACATCCATTAAATCTACAAATGTACCTGTAACAGTACAGCAAAGCATAAAAGTAAGCTCACAATATTGAGAAGTAGTATTACACTGCCCTCTAGTGTCATTAGGTTAATAGTAATAACAGATGCACGTTTATTAAGTGCTAAAATGCCAAAGAATAAATCATGTTGGTTGAACAGAAAATTTGTTGATTTCACTTCTACTATTTCAATCATTTTAATAACTGTATCTTTGTATCTGTGTGTGTGTGTGTGTGTGTGTGTGTGTGTGTGTGTGAGAGAGAGAGAGAGAGAGAGAGAGATACACACAGGTGTACACTCCTCCTGGCATTTTGGTATTTCCTTTGAACTCTGGCTTCAAGATAGCTGCAGATATCAGCATGAAAGAATCTCCCCACCTGTGATACAGTGTGAACAGCAGCAGTGTAAGTGAGTAGACTGTAGCCTGCCTCATGTTGCCTTCGCCTGTGATGAGGGCTCAATCACTCCTTTAATTATTTGTTATCAGATTATTGACCATGAGAACAAGTGCTTCATTTGTCTCCTGCAGCTCAGGTGGAAAGAAAACAAGAGTAATACTTGTCCAATGAGTCATATTGTTGTGAGGAAAAAAATAGCTAAGAGATAAAATAATAAACAAATGAGATCAATGATATGATTTCATAAGACGTGTAGTTAATGACTAAATGAGAAAACATGGACCTACAACAAACAAGTTTCACTGATTCTTTTACTACAAGATTTAAGCCCTGCACACACATAAATAAAAGTCATCCTTTTCTTAACTTGCTACAGCTATATACATTAACGTTCTTGACATTGATCACAGAGTTCACAAGTACTTGCAAACAAACTAAACCACAGTGAAAGTCCTTTATTCACACACTCACTACAATATTACTGAACTTCTTTGCAGAAAAGTATTTTACTTTGCATTTGTATTATCATACATTCCACAGTGTACACTAGTGAGAGTGCTTTCATTCAATTTATGGTTCCCTAGCATCCATTAAAAATACCCTAATATATATATATATATAGATAATATATATAATATATATAGTATATATATATATATATATAGATATATATTAGGGCTGTCAATCGATTAAAAAAATGAACTAATTAATCGCAAAAAATCTGTAATTAATCGCGATTAAGCTATCAATAAATGTATAAATAAATTAAATGCATGTTTCTGAAGACGTGAAGCTTATAATAAGATTTATTTAGGTAGAAATTCTCAAATTAAACTGTAGAATAAACACAGAGAAAGTACCAATTGAAATTCATTATTTGCTTTGGCCGAAGGTGCACATATGCACAGATGGCAAACGGAAAAAGCCAGAAGGAGGAATATACGGACGAGTGCCACACGCTGTAGTGTAGACAGGGGTGTTTTTGTTTTTGAGGTGATAGTTAAGTCGTGTACTGTCTCTTTCTGTGGAGATTTAATTCGCTTTGCACACGTGCAAAGGCCTTGTTTTTTGTCCAACGACAGCGTCAGGCCACTTTTTAAAATGAAATGGTCCCCTAAAAAGTCCGGTCCTGATTCCACTTTTCGCCATAGACTCGCATTGATTAGGGAATAGATCATAGACATATAGACAGAGACTCTCCTTTAGTTAGGAGGATCATAGACAATATATACAACTCGCCTTTATTAGGATAGTCATAGACATATATACATAGACTCTGCCGTTGTTAGGATAGATCGAGACATAGAGACTCTCAGTTAGTTAGGAAATAGATCAGAGACATATACAGAGACTCCCTCCGTAGTTAGGATAGATCTAGACACATAGACTTGCTTTAGTTAGGAGAGAATCATAGACATATATACATAACTCTTTCGCCCTTTAGTTAGGAATAGATCATAGACATATATACATAGACTCTCCTTTAGTTAGGATAGATCATAGACATATACATAGATGCCTCATTGAGCAGGTTGGTCCGTTGCTGCGATATGTTACGTCCGCCATATTGGATGTGGCAGATCTGCCCGTAAACTAATACAAGCAGGGCCGGTTTTAGCTGTGGGCAATGTGGGCGACCGTGCAGGGCGCAGTCTCCGTGAGGGCTTTAAGTTAATGCCTCTTATACACCCATTCACACACACACACTAATATATCTGGGAAACAAAGCTCTACTTTGCCACATCCAAAATGGCGGCCGCCACCGGAAGTAACCAAAACCGCGTTAATTGCGTTAATTTTTTTTAACGCGTTAATTCTTTAAAATTAATCGACAAAAGTAACGCGTTAATTTTGACATCACTATCTTTGTGGGTAGTGACATCTTTAATAAGAAGAAATGCCATTTTGTGTTTTATTTTAATTTTATTTTTAAAGTGATTTAAAAGATGAGGTAGAATTTGCATCCCTGATCTCCTCATGCAGGTCATTCCACAGTCTCTGGGCTCTAACTGCAAAGTCTTTTTTGATCTCTACCCACTGATTAACTACGAACGATGCATCTGAGGATCTCAGGGAGCAAGAAAGAACATAAGAACATAGGGCTCTAAATGATCTGCTCAATAACTTGGGGCTAGGCCTCCCAGGGTTTTATAAGTAATTAATAAATCATCTTCAAATCAACTCTATAAGCATTAGGTATCCAGTATAAGGAAGCCAGGATCTGTGTGATATGATCATGCTTCTTCGGCAGAGTCAGTTTCCTGGCAGTAAAGTTTTGAATGAGCTGGAGACAAGAGAGGGATTTTTACTGATGCCAGAAAGCAAAGAATTACCGTAATGTAACAGACTCGTTTTGAAAGCATGCATAACAATTTCCAGATTTTTGGCAGACAGAAATTATTTGATCTTTGAAATATTTCTGAGATGATAAAAGCAGGCTCTAACCATTTATTTAACATGTTTGTCTAAGCTGAAGGGTTTCTGCAGTGTTGAGATATTGAAAGGGACAGAAAACTGATACTGTTTTGAGTATTTGCGCAATCTTGATCTATGATCAGTAACTGTGTTTATCTGCAGGACATTTTTGTGAAATCTGCCTGTGGATGTGGATGTCAGACCCAGAACCCGCTGGCGGGACTATATAGCCCATCTAGTCTGGAAATGCCTCGGGATTCCCTAGGTGGAGCTGGAATGTGTTGCTGGGGAGAAAGTGCGTCCGAAGTGCCCTGCTAAATCTATAAATGGATGGATGGATGGATGGATGGATGGATGGATGGATGGATGGATGGATGGATGGATGGATGGATGGATGCAGTGGCGTTCTGGCTACATTTGCGCCCTGGGCGAACAACACCCCCAACACCCCCCGCTATAAAACCGGCCCTGGATGGATGGATGGATACCTGTAGATATCATGAAGGCAGGTTAGCAGATTGCCAGCAATCTGAGAGAGATTTGCAGTGTCACCAATACGCACTGAGGTTTCCAGACAGTCCAAGAGAATCTCATGGTCAATGTTATCGATTTAATGAAATCCAAGAAAAACAGAATGGATTCCCTTCCCCAATCACCTACTTACTACTTACATGTAATATATTCAGCTAAACTGACTAATAGCTTTCTAGGAATATGGTGTTGTTCTAATACCACAATGAAATATTGTTCTATTATTAAATTTCATGAGTACTGAAACAAAAGTCGTTAGTTTAAGAAATTGTCTCTGCTTTAGGTTGGCTATTCCCCCCCCTCTCTTTGTACAGACTTGGATTTAAAGATCATCAATAGGCAGATGACTTCACACATGCATGTGGCTTAAACTGAGGTCAAGGGACCTCATGGGGTCAACGTGCAGGCCAAAAAGGTGTTATATTCTTTACGACCACAAGGGGGCAGCATTAATCTATCTCTAGTGCATATACCAGGACAATCTGTAACTCTGGATTTCCAAGGCAAAATAGAAAAAACACCACTAAATGTTTTAAGTCTTTATGTTATATGTATGTCAATATAAATGTGAATTAAAGCTGAGTGTTACACAGATGTGCAGATGTACATGTGTAGAGCCTGCCTCAAAACTGCTTGAATACATACTTTTCAGCTGATAGACTCGTTTTTTGTGTGTGTTTTTGTGGGTGGTTGTCTCATGATGAGACACGATGAGAGGGCATGTGACTTCAAATCACTTACAGTCTTTGACAAAGTTGATCACACATCTCTGGGTAGGCACTAGGGAGAATAATAACAACAATAGAATAGTGTAAATGGCATAATAATATGCTCATCGTGCCATGTGGCATTATGCAGATGAACTTAGTACATGCCTGGGCAGCCCCACTGAGGACTTGAATGGGGAGGATTAATACCAGATGTTCATTGGGACCCAGTGGGCAGCCAATAGAGAGGAGGGCCATTTGGTCTGTGGGAGGAGCTCAGTCTCTCCTCTGAGCTCAAGATTTATTCTAACAGGTAGTTCAAAAAACCAAACAGGTCAACAGCAGCAGCAGCAGCAACAGCAGCAGCAGCAGCAAGACATAGACTAACGAAGCGGTTATCCTGTGTGGAGGACGTTTCTTTAACCGCATTGTATTTCTGGATATGCCCGGACGCCGCTCTCCAGCATGCTGAGCAGGAAAGGTTCTTGTGCGGGGATGATGAGTGCTGCAGCCGGAGTAGACCGCAGCAGGGTCGGGGAGAGGCTGCAGGCGGCTCTGGCCGGTCTGCAGGAGCTGCATCTGCTGAAGGACAGACAGAGAGACATGGTGAGCTGGGCGCTGAGGGTGGACCGAGAGGAGCCGGTCACTTCTGTCCACGCAGGCCCGGAGGGTCCTATGATGATGATGATGGGGGCTGAGGAACAGCGCCTGGAGGCGACCCTGACAGCCCTGAAGCAACAGCTGGTAGGAAGTCAATTAAATCGAAAGCCATAAAACAAAATAATTAAAATACCTCCCTAGGTTACTACGCCTACTGTTATGTGTATGCAGTATTTTTATTTGTTAATGTATTATAGTTCTTATTTATAATACTGTGCTCACATTTAGACCTGTTTTTTAAAGGACAGTTTAATTGTCCTTATAATAAAGTCGTCTGTTTGAATCTTGCCGTCAGCTGATGCTCATGTGCATTCCGTCTTCAATTATTACCAGACACACTCTCATGCTCTCAGCTGGGGGTAGGAAGTAAGATAGGTGTCATAAATCATGGTTCACTGCGGGACCAGGAGGACTTTGAGTTGCGTATGTGCGCGCACATCGTGCGTGTGTAGACTGCTGGGGGCAAACCTCAATCATTAACCATTAATGCCTAGAAATATTTTTAAAATTGGTGGTGTGTGCTTTGTAAAGGGGGATATTTTGCTGTGAGTGACACTCAGTGATAGTTTCTGTCATGAGAGGCCCATGAGTGTTGGAGACAACTGGCTGTGTAGAGTTTTCCATGACAGGATTTTTCCATGCATGCTGCTGTTGTTTTAAGCATGTATAGGAAATACAGGGATTAAGGTGCCATGCATGACCTTAAATAAAACTGGGCAAATGCATCAAAGGATTCATTGTAAAGTGCCAGGACAACATACTGTTCATATTTTGTTTTTGCATTCATTCAAATTGGATCCACGGCAGACTAACCACAATCTATCTTTGAAAAACACTGGCAGTTATATGAAGGCTTAATTCTCCAAAACATTTTCCAAGAACTCTATGGCTGTAATGTGATCTCACATATGAGAACAAGCTTTTTTAAATGGTGCATTTTGAAGGCAATGCACCCCAGCTCTGATTTTAAGAACAACTGTAACAGTAAAGTCCCAGCCCTAACTGCAAAGCAAACAGTCTTTCACCCCAACCCCCAAGCTCTCTTCCTCTAGTAGTTTACACAATGGCCAGGCCCTCGCTGTGGGGGAGAAATGAGTTACCCACCACTGATTCTTCCATGCTCCCCCATGTCCTGCTGGGGTTAATCATCAGCCACAGCTGAGTCGCTTTTGTTTTCCTGATGGCGGTACATTAGAGCATCTTTTATGTGAATAACAGACCCTTGTTTTAGTAAGAATCTACCATTGAAAACTGTCTTCCTGACTTTTTTTTGCTTAATTTCCCTTTTTTCGTATACCTGTACAGAGAATTTCTGCGTGACTGTATCCATGTGTGTGTGTGTGTGTGAAGAGCTCAGTTGCATAACTTCCCTTTCTCAAACTCCTTCCCCATTTTCTGAGAAAATCTCATCTAAAGAAAAAAATCTAAGTTGATTGTACCAATTGGTTTTAGGTACCACACATATTTTTAGGGGGGTTGGCTAAAAAATTGTGTGTTGTCTGTTTTACAGTCTCGTCTTCGGAAACAGGATGTAGGCCTGAAGACTCACTTGCAGCAATTGGATCAACAGATCAGTGAGCTGAAGCTGGATGTGAGCAAGGCCTCCACAGAGCAGCTGGAGAGTGACAGCAGGCCAAGTTCAGGTGTGTAGGCAAACACATGAACAAAATCCCACAGTAGTTTACATTGTAGCAAGTAAGCTTTCACCCAAGCTATGATGTGCAGTACTAACAAAAAATACTCATGTGCCTATTTGTTGTTGTTTCTAGGTTTCTATGAGCTTAGTGATGGCGGCTCTTGCTCGTTGTCCAACTCCTGTACCTCTGTGTACAGCGAGTGTCTGTCATCTTCCCAGACAAGCCTCCTTCCCCTTCCCATGAGCCCTGCTAATTCTTACATTAGCCCTCCATCACAAGCTGATGTATGTCGCCGGCGTTCTGCTGATGAGAGCACTACCCAGCCCAACCCGCCGCGGGCCACTGGCCTCCACCTGGGCAGCAGCAGGATCCGAGCAAGCACTACTAGCACCGAACAGGCACGACCAAGACCTGTGTCAACAGGTAACCACATTTCTTCATCTCTAATTTAAGATAATCTCTCATATAGTAATGGGAACCATGCAACGGTTGTTACTAAGCAGCTCAACGTGCATTTTTCTACATAATAACATGTAATTTTTCAGTTGATGAGAGATTTGAAAGGTTAATTAGTATTTTTGTCTTGCCTATCAGGTGATCTTGAAAGAATGATGGCTCAAGGGCTGGGCTACTACAAATCTGTGGATGCAAGGAAAGTGTGCACAAACTTGAAGACCTCCACATTGGATCCCAAATTCCAGAACAACTTGGTGTCCCGCAGTGGGACGGAAGTGTATCACTACCCCAGCCCTCTGCACGCAGTGGCTCTCCAGAGCCCAATCTTTTCCCATGGGGCCGACCCAGCCACACCCAGACTCCTAGAGGGCCAAGGAGCCCCAGTGAACGGTTCTGACACCCTCCAGAGGGCACAAATGGGTTATGAGACCAAGACCCTGGGTTATATTGACAAGCTCCTCCTGCGCAGCTTGAGCAAAATCCAAAGTGAAACTTGCACCGAAACTATGCAGACACAGAGTGCCTGTCATAGGAAGCCCACTGAAATTGTAACTGTGTTTCCTGAAGCGTCACAAAAAGAGGTGTCGATGCTGGAGCCTCTTCCAGCACAGACCACAAACACCATCTCGATAGATAGCAACCAGAAGAGACACTGCATGACATACTCCAGCCAAGAGCTAGCTGATAACACAAACCATAAAGATTCAGTGAGAGCCCCAGAAGCCTCATACCGATACTCTTATCCTGCTGCCACAAGGGAATACAGCTCTGATGAGGTCACCACTTCATCCCTGAGGACAAATGACAAACCCAAAGGACAATATACTAGTGAAACAAGAACCAATTCAGAGAAAAGGTGTGGGGACAATCCACAGTCAATGCAACAAGAGTGGAACGGCCAAAGGCAAAGAATGGTGATGGCCCACAGCTCTAGCACAGAGGAGAGCCAAGGCTTTGAGGTTCACACTGGTCACAGATCCTCCCCTGAGTTTGTCCATGCCAAATTTCTCCCTGCTGGATCTCAGAGGGTCAAGGTGAGACAGGCAGACCGTAAAACCAAAGCTGTGAAACTGAGAAGAAAAAGCAGTGAGAAGCCTAGAGCTGTGAGGCAGCAACATGGCTACTCCTCCAGTGAAAGGATCAGAGAGGCCAGTGGTGGAACCAAGGGGGAACAGAGAAGATCAGGGAAAGGTAAAGTGACCCAGAAATGTACCACCTGTCACACAGAGGAACGCAGACAGGGCTCAGGCTCAGACTCCAGCCACTGTAGCCCAGGACTCACATACACCCACAAGGTCCATCCAAAACCACATCCCATCCCTGCTGCTACAAAGTCCAGCAAAAGCCGCAGACTGCAGAGTCTGGAGTATGAGCAGCCTGTAGAGCAGAGGAAAAGGAGGCAGGGGGCTGCCAAATGGCCGTCTGAGGTGGAGATGTTCCAGGCCTCTTGTGCTCAACGTCAGAGGTCAAAAGATCCCCATGTTCAAGCACTAGGAAGCATGCAGATGGTCCGTAGTGTGAGTGCCAAGCAAGGCCAGTGGATAGCTCCTCGCTCCTTCCAGTCCTCCATGTCCTCTAACTCTTTTCTCCACAATCTTAATGCCAGATACCCCCCAGCACCCTTCCATATGTCCAGCCACTATCCACCCAGATGTGAATCTGAATATTCGGCCGAATGTGCCTCACTGTTTCACTCCACCATTGCTGAGAGCAGTGAGGGTGAGATGAGTGATAACACCACCAATCGGTTTGGAGATAGCGAGTCCAGCCAAAGCTATCAGTCCTTCTCGGACTCTGACAGCAGCCTGTCCCTGGACGAGGACGACCAGGTGGACAGCCAGGGGGAGGAGAGAGGTCTGGTATGGGCTGAGGCTGCTCTAGGGCCCACTGCCGCTGGACTGCCCCTCCAGCAGCTCCCACGCCCCGAGCCATCAGCCTGCCGCATCAAAGCTTCCCGAGCCCTAAAGAAGAAGATTCGTCGGTTCCAGCCTGCCTCCCTGAAGGTCATGACCCTGGTGTAGCAAATTTCCCCCTGGGCAGAATGAAAACTGTTAGGAAAACAAGGAGAACTGTGGGAAATGCTTCCAAAACTGTTTGGAATGATCTCACCTGGTCCCTCAGCACAACACCCTTAATCATCACAGAGAAGCAACAGTTGGACTGTATCGGTGCACTGATAGTTAAAACAAACAAAAAAAAGTTAAGAATTTACAATGGTTGGATCTGAAACTGTAAAAATGGTGCATAAACATGTACATAACACAATTATTACACTTACACTTTGTAGATATTTATGTTACAATTAAAGTTTCTCATAGCATGTGACTGCAATTGACAATTTCATGTATATGTATAATTATATGTACTGGAGAAATAAAAAAAACAATCTTTTTACATTTCTTGTTTCAAATGATTGCTTGTTTTTTTGTTAATTTCTGCATTTTTCTCATTGATCACAACTATGCACATGTATCTTATTAGAAGAAACTTATTTAATATATATTGGGACAGATTTCATAGAGTTTTTATGTATCTTTCACTTCTGTTTTTATCTTCAGACAGCTAACGATATTACTGGTTGAACTAGTTCTAGCTTTGTTATTATCAGCACCCAACTTTTCAACACTGAGTAAACAATGTTTGCAACATCTCACCTACCAACTTCTCTCTTCTTCTGGTGTTTATTTATCACACATGCTAAAAAGAATCTCCATTTAATCCTTACAAATGTCCCACAGAGGCTGACCAATCTAGTGCAGATAGCACTAACAGCTCCTTATCTGGTTTCCTGTTTCTTCCCAGCTGTTGGTTTAATAAATTGCAGCTTCAACAATCAACCCAGACAGTCATGTTTAATTAGAGGGCTAGACTTATCAACCTGACTCATTTAAATGTAAGTAAACACACTCCCACTGAAAAACTAACACACACAGTCACACTCCTATGATTCAAAAAAAAAAAGATGGTAGTAGAATCTCCGGTTTGTGAGGGGAGACCTGAGGTTTTTGAACAGTTGGTGTACATGCCAAAGGGCACACGGGATTTAGAAGGAATGACAGATGATAAGAGGATCCTCATTTCTGAGCTGTCATGAGGAGATTAGACAGTGGGCAGCTGCACTGAATTGCCAAATTATCTCATTTCCAAAAGCTGCCTTGGTATCTTTCCATTAAAATTCTTTCAATGATGGGGTGAGCAAAAGGGCACTTCAGAAGGTAAGTAGTCCAGTGACTGGCCTTCCAAACATCAGCACTCTCTCCCACAGCCATACATAATAATGTTTTTCTCCTATTAGGCAGCCACCGTGACCTTACCAACTAAGAAGCTTATAGGACTGACAAACATTTCCAGCATTTCATTACTTGTTCCTTTGAAGTTGTGTTCCCTGCAGATTTAATCACTGTGGAGACCATTATTTTTGAAACTCAGGGATCTTTCATTTATTTATTTTCTCTCCTCTGAGTAGAAATGTTAAATTTACTTTCAGAAAAGGCATCATTCTTTGAGTAAAAGCACTCAGTAAAGGGCATGTGTTAATTCAGCAGCATTCCCTTTTCTATTCATCAAATGCAAGACGTGTTGAAAGGGGAAAAACCTCAAGGAACATCAAAGGTAGCATTTTATGGTTAGCAACTTGCTACAATTAGGATGTGTACATCCAACTGACCTCTGTCCTCTTCACAAGAGTGAGAGCGAGTGGTGGTCGGATTAGTGCTGCTGTTTTCAACCCGGCTCAGAGGGACCATGGCAGGCGCTGGACTTGTCTTTGATGTTGAGTATAGTTGAGACCATGTCGGCTTGACCTTGTGTGCTTGCTGACCTTTCCAGCTGTAGAGCTGGCTCATCACTGAGGGCACATCACCCCACAATAGAGAGGTCAGGGGCCTTTTTGTACCCTCGCTGTCTCTGGGTTTGTCTTTTTTGTGTGCAACATGTCTGTTATTTACTTTCTTTTGACTCATTGTGTGAGTCTGTTGTTGAGAAGGTAGGTCCACCTGTCCACTGCAAGGCCCCTTGATGCTAAAATTAGTTTGGATGTTGTTGGGTTTTTTTTGTCTGTTTGTTTGTTTTGTTTTTGCAGAAGCAGTGCCTTAACATCTACATAATGTAATTGGATGTTGGATAAAGATAATTCGGCAAGGGAATGAAACCTCTGGAGGTTGAATTTGAAGCAGCAACCTGTGCAGCAGGTGTACAGGGGCACCTGCAAATGGGATTCAGACATAATATTTTATAGGGTATAAAGTTTAGTGCGGGGGTGGCTATAAAATATTCCCTATGGGTGGCTGTCAATTGTACTGAAGGGCTACAGATGTCGTGTGGGATCTCATTACACAGAAGTGCTTTGACTTTGATATTACATACATGAGATCACATGAGAACACATGGGCACGCGGTCGCATTTAATCAAGATCATACACCTTCAGCTGACACCACACCTGCTGGTTAAGGGTCTTAACTCAGTTTCTTGAGCCATGAGCCTGAGCACTTTTTCAAATGGTTAGAGATCCATAAATACAGTTGTGGTTTACTTTCTAAAAAGCATTATTCATAGCCTGAATAGAAAAGGTGATAATGTATGAAATGTAATGTGTCTAAGCAATAAAGTGCATGATTTAACAAGCAAAATAAAAATAACGGCTTATTCATTTCACACCCACACCCTCCATTCCTCACACACACTTTCTAAATCAGACTGCAGTAGAACATTGTCAATGTCCAGTGAGATATAAATAGGTGGAAGTGTCACGTCAAACTACTCAGAGTACTGGGATGGGTTACCACTGAGGTAATACAGTGTATGCCTCTGAGCTGCTTTGGACAGTGATCTTATTACACATTAGGTCACCGTGCTGCTTTTCTTCTGTTAACACGCATCTCATTTCATTAACACACTTTTCATTCAGATCTCCAAATCTAGAGGAATCCAAATAATAATAATAATAATGATCTGAATCCAGATTTAACAATTTTGTGAGACTGTAACATCCGTAAAACGAGAAAAACATTACGAACAAACGGAAAACAGAGAGCAGAAAAGAGAGTAATAATAACAAAGGGCGTGCCACAGACAGGTGCTAATTAAACTTTGACTTGGTTCATGTTAGGTCACAGTTGGAGGAGGGGTTCTCTTCTTACGTGTGCATGAGGTAATCCCGAAGCCCAACATGCACCAGCCCTTCCCTGTCTGTCTCAAACAACATAATACCCCATCAAGCTGTCTGTGTTTTCTCCCTTTATCATAGCTGTTTAAGCATCATTTCGGCAGTACTGTTGCAACATGTAATACCTTTTTCTATTGACACTAAGAGTAGCGTAGGATAACTAATCTTGTAGTTATCTTACGGTTTCTCGTTTGTGTATCTTTACATTGTGGTAAACATATTTTTCACTAGATATTTAAAAGGGTGCTGGGCCTTAGATATAAGCCATGGATTTATTATGTTGACAAGTGGGAGCTCAGGAACTCATTACCACCCTGACGAGAAGAGCTTTCTACTCATACCCACAATGCACCCCTAGAAACACAGAGTGGGTCATGCTTTTCCAGGGTCCTGTGATGCAAGAAAGATTATCTTTAGTTAGTATGTTAAATATGTACACCAATTTCATGATTTTCAGAAAATCATGAAATTACTGGTAGATTCACTCATTGGCACATTCATATTTAAACATTTAAAACTTTTCTGGACATAATCACTTTTGCTGGCATCAGAACTTTATTAGATGTAATAACAGCTGGAATATATGACAAAGATTAGGTTAAATTTCAGCACTGACACAATGACAGTCGAGACCAAGGTCAGCAACTACCGAATATTTGAGATTAGTAGATGTTGCCACATCTATGTTGCCACATGTATTGAATTTACATTGTATGCACCCACAATGTAGTAGCTTCGTCTGTAATGAAACAACTAAGATTCACCCCGCTCCTCTGTGACCCTTTGCACGGGGGCTGGGTTCTATAGTGTGTGAGGTGGCTTTTGTCCCTTTGCTTACTGTACATATGAATGGGGCTGGACCGGAATGTCCAACCTCATGAATGTCAATTGTCTGCGGCCTGAGTTAAAGAGCAGGCTTCTCTCGTTGTGTAGAGGAGGACAATAGAGATAGAGAACAGGGAGATGAGTGGATAGAAAGCGAGGGAAATGAGCAGGAAGAGATGAGCTACCAGTGACAAGTGTGAAAGATCGAAACTAACAGAGACAGAGCATAAAGATGAGCAAAATGGAGAAAAAGCAACAGGGAGATGCATGATGCTCCACTCCTATGGGGCTTAATCTGGTCCTTCCTCAACCACCACCTGCTCCTCTTTAAGCACATCCTGTCATTTAATACCTAATCCCTTCATTCACTCCAGTGTGTTTACTAACCATTGTCTCAACTCCCTTCAAGCTGTGGTCAAGAGGTGGTTCAAAAGTTCGCAGTCTATGGAGAGCACGCACTCACAGTAACAGAGGGCATTGTGAGTGTGTTCGCCCCTGCCAAGCAATTGTCTGAGACAGAGAGAAATCCCTGTGCATGCAAGTGAAGGAGTCTTTGGGCTCTAGCCTTTGAGGCCAACATCAGTTACTTTCTTTGGCGTGAACAAGCCGATATTTGGGGACAGATAATTGGTCTACAGTGCACTGTATCATGACCTGTATTAACAACGGTAAATGGTACACCACCAATTTTTTATTTCAATCCACTGGCATGTGTTACTACAATATACTGTGTGTCGGGATAGAAGGCAACATGATTCTTTTAATTGTTTTCTGAATGCTATTTTAACATTTTAAATCTGCAGCAGCTCTGAGAGGTTATGATGCTCACAATGACAACACTAAAATGATGATGTTTGATGGCTAAAATGATAACTTTGGTCACCATATAGTTCAGTTTAGTTGTTGAGATATTTCACTGGAAATCTTAAATGTTGACCTCATTGTTGTGCTAGAGAAGAAGTTATTTGATCATCAAATATCTGGAACGCACCGGGCATGTTACATCACGGCCGCAATGCTGTTTTGGTCCAGAGCATTTCAGAAGCGTTTTGCCTGTTAGACTTTGTTTCTCAGATTGCTCAGACTTGCTCAGATTCAGACATTTGATCTTAGTTCATATGCTTCTTCCACACGTAATTTGGCTACATAGTTATCTTGTTTCCTTTTTTTCTGTTTTTAGGATCAGATGTTTCATCACAGGGTGTTTTGAAAATCGACCAGATTCCTTATGCCCTTTGTGCGTCTGACTTCTGTTCAGCTCTGCGCTGTGCTGCTTGACATGGCTGGTTGCGGTGTCCATCAAAAATAGAACTACTGTCAAACCAGAGAACTACTTCTGAAATTTGAAAATGCACCGTGGCACATCTGGTGTGGTCACCAACATTGTCTAGAATGTCTTTGTTCAGCTCAGCCAGCTGTGGGGCAGGAATTAGTCGCAGCCATGCCAGGTAGAATTCAGCAGTGACAGGATTAATCCTCTGGGGACCAGGAATGTCTACGCAAAACATCACGTCGCCCAATGTGCTGAGATATTTCATGTTCAAACCAACTGAGCTACCGACAGATATTGCCATTCCTAAAGACCAACTAACATGACAACAACCATTGTGTAGTTAATATGGCTGTCTGTGGATATGAAGCTATAGTTACGAAGGGAGTGTACAGTAGAAAAACAGGAGACACACGTGTCCTCTCAACAAAAAACAGTTGAGCCACAAGATTATACAAATGAGTGGGATCTGAAAAATAAAAGTAGTAATCCAGTAATCCTCCAAATACATAAATTTATTCTCATGGCTGAAACATGTTGGTGCTACCTGAGCCTCAAACTTTACAAATACAGTCTAGTCGACTCTGAGAACAAGCTTTCATGCTTGGGTAAGCAGAAATAATTACTCCACAATCGCTTCGTAGCTTACAGGGATTCTACCCAGTGTGCAATTTCCAAAAGAAGACATGAGCTCATGAGGAACAGTAGCAAGTGCATTTGTGTTTCAGATGAATACATGGTGTTTCTCCTTTTATCAGTCCCAGTGTCTCTGTGAGGATGTCCTGGCTTTTATGAGCAGGATGTCCTGTGTCAGCTCAGAGAACTGCCTCTCTTTTGTCAAGCCTCAGGCCCTAAACAACTAAATTGAACCGCCCTAGCCCCACATATCCTCAGAGAGCTGTAACTATCTTGCTTTATCTTGCTTTTTTTCTACTGTGGGGTTCGTCAACTGGCTCACCAACAAAGCCAATCCTCATTATGAACAAAAACAAGCCTCGACTCTTCTGAAGTGGTGTGTGTGTCTGAGTGAGCTCTGAAGGAGGACATCAAAAGAGCGGCGAGAGTGACAGCTGGTCCTCCTCTTGGTCAGGCCCCCTGATAAGATCAGAGTGACAGGAGAACATGGGACCCCACAGGTACCTCCCTCCCGCACCAGCACCCTCCTTGTTGCTTCCATATGGCCACTAACAAGTCCCTCACCTACCAACATGTCAATTCCCTTTTGATTCTTCAGCCCTTTTTGCCTCTTAAAATGTGAATATTGGTGTCTCCAGTATTTATTTATATTAAAAGCTACATTTTGTCATTGTTTTCTGGCTATCTCTGCTTATCATCTCAAGACTATTTGTCTGTCCTTCACGTGTCACTGCCCTCCTTCTACAAAATGCCATAAACCCGTTGGGTGTGTACTCACAGTGACCACTTAAAAGCTGAGGCTTCCTACAGCTCCAAGCCTAATGGACTCTAGTCTAACACCTAAAAAAAATGTTTTAGACTTTAGGCAAATACGCCCGCTTGTCTCTTTCCAGTGCATGTGCTCCAATTAAAGACGGACTCAGCTGGCATGTCTAAAAGAGTCAATATTCTATTAATTTTATGAGTACAAAACCGTTTGGTGAGCTCACAGTTTTATGGTCCTCCATCCACCTCTTTCACTTCAATGATTTTCCCTTTTAAATTCTTTGTCTAAATTGTTTCTTCTCGATGTGGGAAAAACATGTTCAGAGTGGAAATACCTATCTAAATTAAAATGAAAAAAATCACATGTACACATTCATTTTTCCAAAACATGGTCGACCGCCCAATTAAATTTTATTCAGCTGGGGGGAAATTGCTTGTTATGGGGCAAACTGCAGCATTTCCTTGGGGTCAGTAGTTTGCCAGTGGGTTTGTTTTCCTTTGTCTCCCAGGTATAGTTAGTGGTTAGCTTGCTCTCCCCCATCGGGGACAGGTCCCAGCTTGCATCTGCGGTGGAAAGGATCCAACAGTAAGAAATTGTGGAAGATAATAAGGCTGCCTTTTCAACACACCCTGACTTAGAATTGTAGTATTGTATATCCCCTTTCTGTTTCTGTCGTGTTTTGCATTAGTTTCTGTTTAACAGTTTTTTCTTTTTTTGGTAAGTAAAAAACACGAAACTGCATATCAGATAATTGTAATTTCAATTGGCTCCATGAGCACATTGCGGGACACCCTGAGGTCTTGTCTCTGGACTGGCCAGCCCCTATCAGTGCAGGGGTCAGCGGTCATACTGGGAACAGACTGAAAGCCCATGCGGTATTAGGTCTCTGTACCTATAGGAAGCACGATGAGAGCAGATATGTTCAAACAGCTGTTACTGTCAGATTAACCAGTACCAGTTTAGTTTATCATAAATGGTATGCAAGCAAGTGTGGCTTATAAGGCATGTGTGATTCACCACATTAAAATGAATATTAGTATACACAAACAGCGATTATAAGGAAGGGACAGTTTACACCAAAGTATTTAAAGATATATGTGACGTGAAACTTGATAATTTCAAGGTAAAGAGGGCAAAAGTTTATAATGATGCATGGTACTGTCATTTGTGTATGTTATACTGACGAATGGGTCTTTGAAACTTGACACAAAAGCAGCTGATGGGGGAGGGCTAGCCTTAACCCTTTGTACTGGGGTATTAGGGAAAGTTGAAGGGGAAGGCTCACAGACAAGAAATGGATCTTGTTGTGAGCAGGGGTAAGAGGTATTGATAAAGGATTTATCAGTGGATTGCAATGCAAAATACTTTTGTTTCAGTAATTATGTTGATTTTGAAAGGGTTGCCAGTGTGTTTTTACACTGATACCTAAGGGCAACATATGGCAAGCCTTCCTTTATCTGCTCCTGGCTGTTAGCACCACAGCTTCCTGGCATAAATATGTTAAAAGGGTGGCAACTGAACTTCCCTTTATGGCTCTTAAGATAAACATTAACACCTGACAGTGAATGTGCTTCAAGATAAACCAAGATTACTAGTTTGATCTGTGTTCTAGTGGCAAAGATGAAGGGACTTCTGAAGAAATCCTATCGCAAGCGAGCCATGGCTAATGTTTCATCATGTTAACAGCAGAGAAGTGGATAAATCTTTAAAATCTGCCCCACAGCTTCATGAAAAGTCCCCCCAGAGGCCTCGATGATGACATGTGGATGATATGTTTATATGGGCTGTGTACCGAGGCAGTAAATCACCACAGGCCTGCAGTCTAAGGAAGGATGACAGTCTATCTGGGGCCCCATGTGTTTTTAGAGAGAAGGGGGCGAGTTTGGGGGGAAACTCTGTCACTTTGAGAGAGGTTGACCTGGCAGGTTTGACCCCAGAGCTCCTTTGAACAGGACAACCTAGGGTGACACTTTAGGCCAGTTTGTTGAGGGATTTGCACATGAAGGACAAAGGATTTAGAGGAGAACAACTGCAACTGAGATCCATTTTTTTTATGTATGTCATGTGTTTTACATTAAAATGAAAATGAAAACAGTTGAGGTTCATGTGCATCAAAATAGGATTCCCTTGAGGAGTAAAAGATATGATTGTTTGATTGTGTTTTTACACGTATCCTGATGAGGTCAAGTTTTGACATCAAAGCATCCCTGAAACTCTATCCGGCTTCAGTTAACCATATGCTCAGAGTGATAGGCCTTGACTATCTACACAGTTCACAGAAAAGCAGTTAATCAACAGAAACAGACATGTGACAGGTTTATTAATAGAAAATGTACATTATATGGTATTGATAAAAGCAGGACAAAGGGTGTAAAAGAGCCATAAAACACTTGTCAACACTTCAGTTAGTACAAAGTACTGGAAGTAAGTGGGTGTCAGAGCATTTAAAACATATTAAGATAACTGAGACTAAAAGTTTTTTTTTCCAGCTAAGGTGCTAATTTCAAACAATAAAAAAATGCTGAGGGGAAGAGGTGTTCCAGTTCAAAACAACAATTACAGTGTTTCCATGGGAACTCTGCACAATATGACCTCAGTTAGGATTATGTAGTCACGCTACCTCATGGCGCCGCTTGACAAATGGCATAATCATTAAATAAATAAGACAGAAGATGACAGATATGATGACAAAGGCCTTAGGGGCTCCTGTCAGACTCCTCTCTAGCAGCCGTCGGCCCTCCTTTAGTACATTCTGACACCACTATGCTCATGGCTCCTTAGCAGATCTATTCTATTGATCAGTGCTGGGTGTGCTTTAGTTGGATCAATGTGCATCCCTTTTCACTTCTTTTACAGCCTGCACCAAAAGCATATCCTTCCTCAGTGAGATCGATGACAGCAAAGACATCCTCTGCAGGATGTGCGCATGGATTTGGATTTCCTCCTCCCTGATCATTAAAGCTATTAAAGCCAAAAAAAAGGGATGAAAAGAAAAAAAAGATGAGGTAGAGACAGTTTGGGAGAGAGAGAGAGTCCAGCTTTGATGCAGGCTCTGTAAGGATCTGGCGTCCAGATGACCTTACAGAGCAGATTAGCCTTGACAGTTGTTTCTTGAGAGAGAGGGGCTAATCTAAAGCTGTCTGGAGATCCTCAGTCGTGCAACATAAAGGCCAGAGCAGGTACGCTGTGCTAAAAAACCCACACAGCAGTTCTCCAAGCCTTATCTTGAGTTTAAAGATCCATGGAGCAGATTAGAGTGTTTACATTTAGCTGAGATTTTTATCCTTACATTCCTTCAGAATTAGGCATGCTGTGAGAGCCAAGAGTGGATTCCTGTCTCAAACAAATTCTGTGTCCCTGCAGTGAGACGCTTCTTATTTTGGTGGTGTGACAGACGCATAAGCTAAAGCTGCACAACCTCACACAGAAGGGCACTGCTTGGGCATATCTCAGTGTGTATCCACCTAACAAACACCCCGGCTCTCCAGGAGATCCACTATGTGTTGTCATGGCAGTCCTCCAAACACAGTAGGGATGTATTTAGGGGCTTTGTATTTCCTGTGTTTACCAAGCGTCTTGGGCAATCCTGCAGTGAGGCACAGGATGCTGATCTTTACAATGGCAGCAGTGAAGTCTTTGGTCCACTATGAAGGAACAACACACACAGGCAGAGAAGGGAAGCTAATCGGAGATGACAATAGTGTGCAAGGACTGAGCAGTTATGTCACCTTTCCATCGTACTGGCTAGAATGCTAATCACAGACATCCTCTCCAGTCTTACCGTTCCTCGCTTCTTGCGTCACCCATCGTATCCAGCATGGAGGACCCAACATTTGGCATATTCTTACACAGAGGTCAGGAGATCTCTTATGCGCCATAAGTGGATTTGTAAACCAGTAAACAAGCTGTATTTATAGAAGGATCTAAGTAAGAGTCAGTGGACAGTGATCGGTCCTATTTTAGCCTGACATTAGCTAATATAGCTGACTGCAATCTGAGTTGGAGTGTAAGTGACTTTTCCAGGGGAAAGATCAATTTCCCAAACATTGTTTCTTTTCACCAAGCACATATACGCACCAATAATGGGCTATACATTTGCTAAAGTGGTGGCAGGGGAACAATTGTCTTCCATCACCTACTGTAAACGGATCAATTAAGAAGTGATGTGTGCTGGTGTTTAGCATAATAAAAGGGCAAGACTGCTCCCCTGTTGATAAAAAGACCTTTACTTTTTTTTATTTATTTAAATGAGTCAATATGGTGGGTTGTTAGCTTTCAATGGAAAATAAATTCTTACCATGTAAGAAGTGATCAGGTCTCTCTTATTGTTTGGATACAACAACAAGAAGTCACTGACTGAAAAGAATGTAATAATAAATAAATAAATGTTTTTACCAGTTTAGTAAAACTTTCTCTAGCACTTCAAAATGGTCTAAATCAGATATAAAACCTCTACAAGATTGGCACTTTCATGGTGCACAGATGATGAATCATGCTGACTTTGGTTATTCCCTGACTTTCCCCCCAGCACCACCATGAGTTTCACACTTGCCTTTTTGAGTGAGATGTCCTACCATTGATATCCAGTATCAAGTATATTTTAATTTGTCAAATACTTTAATTTATAGCCAAATATGACAAGAGTACATTTTTAGCCTCAGCTGTACATGTTATTTACCAAACCTTAGCATGCTAACATACTAAACTTAGATGATGAACATGATAAACATTGTATCTGCTAAACATCACCATTTCAACATCAGCATATTCATTTTGAATATGTTAGCATGCTATAGAGCTTAGTGTTCTGCTGTGCCTAAGCACAGCCTCACAGAGCTGCTTTTAGAATGTGTAAAGTATCAAGTCACTCCGGTCGCAAATATATTTTTTAAAAAGAACACTACAGTGTATTGTCACAATTGCGACAATTCTCCATGGTGATCTCGGTAATCATGTGTGGCTTCTTACTTTTTGATACTATTCTGGGTGCCATAGCTTGCCTCCAGTGCTTTCTCTGACACTTTTACATCATCACTTGGTGGCTCTAGTTGGTTGTATTGATTTTTTAAACGCAAAAAAACTTTGCATCCTTGCTGGCTAGTGATCAATTATTTTCGCAGAACAATACACCAAGAAAAAGTCTGCAGATATGTGAAAAC
Organism: Larimichthys crocea; assembly: GCF_000972845.2. NCBI lineage: Eukaryota > Metazoa > Chordata > Actinopteri > Sciaenidae > Larimichthys > Larimichthys crocea. The sequence goes on from NC_040013.1 coordinate 10,805,743, forward strand.
AAACCCTTTTATACTCAGCAGAAAACAGGGTTATGCAACCTTCACCAATCCGATTCATGCCAACTAGTCATGCAAGTTACTTCTGGTCAATTGGCTACTTCCATAATTAGCTCGGCTACAAGGCCAGACTTGTCTTCAACATCTCTTAGCTTTGACTTTTTGAAAATTCCAAAGAATGCCAGAATCTGGATAAAGTCACTTTGACATGGCTTTGCTCAAGGGGGCTTTCTGTAGAAGTGATAACAACCCAAATTATTGCTGCTTTGTATTATAGAATAAACAGATGTCCCCATGTTCAGTTCAGATCAGGACAGGGCAGGTTCATGTAAAAACAAATATGCTGAAGTGATAACCAAATTCTTTAACAGCATCACGGCATGATGTAGAAAAGCACCGTATGCTATTTTTGTGGTGTAGAATGACAAATTTGCTTACCCTGACACGTAAGTTGTAACATGAGGAAAGGACAAAATTTGAGTTGTTGATGACTGCATTATCATAATAAGTTCTAGCTAGAGCCAAGGTAAGGCACCAATGATGAAGCCAGAAGGCGCAAAAACTCTGGTATAAAAAATATTTGTAAATGAAGTGGCTTGTTAGACACAATTGAAGACATTTTGGTCACAATCAAAGCTAAGTGAACATCTATCTGGGCTTTGTCTTGTCTTGGCTTGGTAGTTATGCTAAATGGTGCATGAGTTTCAATGAAACTCAGATGGAAATGTAAAGTATTTTCCAAGTAATGTATAAAAAATGTAATGTATTACTGTTATGGGTATAAATACATATGAAAATATATCTTGAAACGCAATAATAATTACTTACTTTGTGTTCACTGAAAGAAAGAGAAAGAAAGTCAGTTTAAAGCGCAGTCAGCTGACTTTTACTTCACTACACATTCCTAGAGCGCTGCCATTTCCTCATAGCAAATCTGACATTGCAGACCCCCACAGAGTCCCATCTCTGGATGAGTCTGCTGTCTAATGAGGGGCTTAGATTCAGAGCCATTACTTCTCCGCTGTCCAGAGCCTGTCTTTCCCATCATGTTATTCTGCTCTTTCTTTTTCTCTTCTTTACTGTTCAGAGCGGTGTGAAAAGCAAATCACTTTATTCTCAGAAATTCCTAGTCATTATAAAGTGCAAATGTATGCTGAGTCTTTGTAGTGTGAGAGGATTTAGCTTTATTACCTTCAGGCCACACCATAATGCCAGTGAATTTAATTAGATTTACTGTCAATATATTTGTGCTGGAATAGGAAAGACAAGCAACAATACCTTGTTTCAACGTATTATCCTCAAAATGAGCTAAAAGACAAAAACTGATATTTTTAATCGGAATGTAGATTTATCAGGCAGGTCTGCCATAAATAGAAAAACAACAGATCCTAAAATTGGTGTTAACCTATAAAACAGCTTGTCAGCTTGTGTGCACCTTTCTTTGAGGCACATTTCTATAACAGAGTGCTTAAAAAACCTTACAGCTCAGAATAATGACGATACATTAAAACAGCTAAAAAACAACAGAAGAAGAAAGCTTATGCATTTTATTATAAACATATTTTGCAGATTCCTTATACTATGCATTTTCAATGCTAAAGATAAATGACTTGCATCAATATTGCACAACTGCACCCATTTTGTTGTCCCACTAAAGTAAATACAGGGTAAGCAAGGTAATCATCCTGTGCTATTCTAATGATAATGCTAAGATAACAGGTCCCAAATACAGGTTACCAACATGTAATTACATCCATTATGCTGTCAAAACAATGGAAAAAGAAGCAAATAGGCCAATTTTAGCCAAGTTTCATTTATTTACATAAAAATGATTTTAAAGAGAAGTTGATGGGCAAAGATCAACACACTTCACACGGCACAGAGAGAGTGTGCTGTGCTTTCGTCTGAGCAGAGAGTGGTAAAACGAGTCCTTCTTTACACTCAAACACAAGTTCCTCTTTACGCACAAACACAACATGTCTGAAGTGAGTTTTGGTGTGAGCCTTCTACCTCATGGTGTGAGGTGCTTTTTTCATCTAACACCCTTCCACCAAATGTCAATTGGCAAATAAGCCCTAGCCCACCCCCGAAGAAGACCCTGATTAGACTAACCATTCTCTTTATAATGGGCGGAGGCAAGAAGATGCTAAATGTAGGCAAATAGAGAATTATAGACCTTTAAATGGTTGCCGCACTAAACAATGCTTATCATTTAAAAATCCTCCAAGCACAGAGATGCAGACAAAGACACACGAATACACAATGTAAACACATATACCCTCTATCCGCATGACAGGATTCTTATTTATAGTTTGCTTTTTAGACAAAAACGCAGACTTTAAATGTTTGAAATGTTATCATCCAGTGATCACAATATGAATGGAGACAAACAAGTAGAGAAAACACACTAACATATTATCTACAGTACAAAAGGACCTCATCTCTGACAAGATAACAACACAATCTGACCAATGAGCTTCTGGTAAGTGGACAACATTCCTTCAATGGCTTTTGAACTTTCTCTGCTCCAGGCCTTTTTTCTGCTGCTCCAAGACTACTACTTTTCCGGTGTGGTCATCAACAATGACTTTGGTGTGCACGTAGCCTGTCTGCAGCTCCACACTCCTCTGATCCTCGTTTCGCTATCTGAACAGGCCTGAACGGCACACCTCACATCACTAATACTCAGCCCCAAACCAGTGTAAGAAAAACCAAGACACCCACAACGCTTGACTGCCAAATAACAATTCAATACAAATAGAAACCATATAGCCATATCATTCATGACAGTTAAGGAGAAATGTTACATCTTTCTATTCATGACAACTGATGCAGAAGCCAATGTTTTCATAGAGACAGAACTACCTGACACAAACAATTTCTCAATTAATCCAGACTTGTTCTGCACTTTTCACCTAAAACAAGGCGGTTGTGTAAGTTGCTTTAGATAAAAGTGTCAGCTAAATGTAATGTAAATTATTCTTCATGCAAAGTCAAATTAATGCACATTTCCTTTGCCTTTAAGCATTGCCTCAGGCTTTAATCCAGCTTCTTGACAAGTAATGACCCAATTACCTCTACTCAACATGTTCACATAGGACAGCCAGTCATTGGGTTCAACCCCACAGGTGTCCAGAGTGCAAGCCCAGAAACATCAAAAGACATCTTTTATGATCTTTTTTATGGTCTACTTGCTTTGCCAATTCTGTTTACCGGAGATGTCTTTCTTAGTGCCAAACGAAGCATCGCCAAAGAATCTATTGCAAGTCAGGCTATATAGATAAAGAACCTACAAGCATACAGGCCTTTGGTTTCACATAATTAGAGCTAACTCTATAGTTGTTATCATATATCATAAGTCTTTATTCTGCACTACAATTTTGCCTTTTAAAATAATTCTAGTTATCCTGTTTTAGGACACAATGCAGCAAAATAATATATGGAAAGAGAGGGCAGCAAAAGTACAGGTTATGTGGCTAATTACATGTTTCATGGACAAGCAACCAGTTCCCATGAAAAGCTATGAGAACTTATTTTGTGTACTATGGACAGTTTTAAACAGATTATTTGCAAAACTACCTTCCAAATGTTTACAGTATAATTATGCGGTATTAAAGTGGCATACCCAAAATATAACATAAGGCTTTTTATTATATGTAATACACAAACACTGTATGTTCATGTACAACATATATAAATCCAAATATTTTACACTAGATATGATTCTTGTAATGTGGGTTTTCGATAATATTTGGGTGCTCTTTAAACCCACCACTGAAACAGATATATTCACTGATTAGTTCCTTCTCCCCCTGGGTGATATTGTACTAATTGGTGTACTAATGAGTTTGGCTGGAATGAAAACGTGCAGACTCATGGCCTTTCTTGGCTGGATGGTTGCTCACTCTTGCTCCAGACAGTAATGAATAGCCACTTTAACAGACCAGCTGAGCTAACCACTAGAAAAACAATGCACATCCGATTTTTTATAGCATCTAATTTGTGTCCAAGACCCAGGCCGTGCTGTCCATCCTGCGTGTGCACCTCCGGTCTATCTGAACAGTCCAAGGGGAATACCATCCCCCTGCTGCGTCCACTCTGCTGTGTTCCTGGAACACCGCAAAGGAGTCATGTGTCCTGATTACAACTAACTCCCTAAGGGGCATCTTCAAAGGGCTCCAGAGGAGATGGAAAGAGGGAGCAGTATTGCCCTCCATGGGGTAATTACAAGTTGGGGCTCCACAGTTTCTACTCTTTTTCTGTGGAGAGTCAGGCTTAAAGACAGGCCAGTTAACAATTCAGTCAGTCCTGTTAGCGCAGTGGGAGGTGCTTCCAACCGCTGATCACCGACTGGTGGTGTGTGCCATCCAGAATTATACAAATCCACCCTCAAGCACACACAAAATCACATGCTGTAGTACAATGTTTACCGGGGCCGAGTAACAGATGAGGAGAGCACTGACAAAGGCAAAAAGATACTAAAGTGAAGGACAGGGAGATATTTTTTAGGTTTGGTTCAGCTGTGTACATGCCTCTCTATCCCAGAAAAACAACCCAAGGGCTTGAGTGTTTATGAGCTAAAAGGGCCATAAAACTAGACAAACACACTTAAGGACTGTCTGGCTGCCTTTAGCCCTTCTGTTTTTTCTCCACTGCTTCCATCTATGTTTTGTTCAATACTCACAGACATTTTGTTTTCTTTATGCATGCATGTTTTTTTACTTTAGACCCAAATCATATGGTTCTTCTTACACTAAACCACAATGTTACAGGTCTGAGCAGAGGCAGCAGTACTGGATTTCCAAACAGCAGACTTCATAATTTTATGTATGTTAATACATTTCTTTCCCCATTTTCATATGAAGACTATCTGTTCTCTGTAAGAGGGCTGTAATTACAGTTATTACAGTTTGATCTGCAGCTGCATAACTGAATGCAATGTTATAAATCTGTTTTTCTATTTAGATCTATTTAGATGTGATCCTTCATCATTATATTACGGTGAAAGGTGGTTAATTAGTGCTGAAAATGATGACTACATGGAAAGGAGCAGTAGCATGGAGACTGTATGGCTGGTGGTGTCTTTGGGTTAAGACTCAAGTAAACCTTGTCTGCACGGTAGCAAACAGAGAGGGGTGATCAGAGACAAAACAGTCATTAGCTTCTTGGAATGAGAGGGAATAATACAGTAATTGTGTGTGTGTGTGTGTGTGTGTGTGTATTTTATTTGCCATTACCTTCATGCAACCTGTGTTATGGGTGTCAATCAGGGGATTCCCATGCAGATCTTGTAGGTCTTCTGTTCTGAATGAAATTAAATTGCAGGTGCTTTACCACCTAAAAGCAAAACACAAAAGAGATAAAACGCCATAGATAATGTTTACACTGACTGCATAGTTTATACTGTTAGGAATATAACAAATTCTGCTGTGCTGCACAAATGCAAATGTGTACCATGTAAGATGCTATCTGCAATTTTTGATCCTGTCCATGCCAGACTGGAATTTCTTTATTTGCTACAATAGTCTGTATAGTAGATTACTTTAAATGTTTCAACTTCATTACAATAAATATTTGCAACCACATCATCGGGAAACCTGTTGTCCCCACTGGATTAGTGCTTTATTTTTAAAATGTTGAAACGCAGTTCATCGAATCTTTGAACATATATCCATGTATATGTGGTTTAATTACATATAGGCTAGTATGCAATTTCACTTAAGCACTAAAGACGAATTCATTATCCGCTACTTCCCTCTTGTGGACAAAACGAAAATAGCTGTAACAGACTACAGCGGCGTTTGCCCTCTCCTGGTGATCTTGTGTCAAAAGAAAATATATTTCTTTTATTTGTATTCTATATATGTTAGTTAACAACATAGAATGATTGAATAATATAACAGGTGATGCAAAATAAAAAATGTAAAATGTGGCGCTGTTCTGTAATTGCATTCAATTACAAAATTACAAAACTATGCAAATATCATATAGGGGCACATATTTCAGATAACCCTAACCCCTAACCCTAACCCATAGCCAGTTTATAACTGGTCATCTGCTGATCATACAGAGGCTGCTAAATTCACCATACATTGTTAAAGCACTAAATAACCACCTTTAGATTTGATCCTGAAGTTATACTATTTAGAATTAGACATTATTATTATTAATTAATTGAAATTAGTAGTTTTATTTAAAAAAAAAAAAAAAAAAAAAAAAGTCTTATAGGCTTTTTTGGGGGGGGTCAGATGGGAGCCGGTAAGGATTGACAGAAACAAGAAATAGTCTATTACAGTAGAATATTTATGTAATATTAATACCAGCGGTTTATTTCCATGCTGTCAGACGCGAAACACTGAAGTCTGGAAAGTCACCTCAAATGTATTCATACACGAACTATAAAGTATCACTCAGTGGAAAACCTCTCTCTCTTTCTCTCTCTCTCTCTCTCTCTCTCTCTCTCTCTCTGTCTATTTATTTTTCTATCTCCAGTCTGTTATAGCAGTTGACATTTTGATGTGTCCGACGCCCCGTGAAGGCAGCATCACACCCTAATTTTTTTCCCCAACATCCGGGACCTCTGCAGCTCCAGTGTGTGTGGAAACTGGGCAGAGAAGAAGGAGGGCAGTGGAGAGCGGTGGAAAGGCGGACTGATGACAGCTGTCAGTGTGGACAAAAACACTACCAATCTCTGAAGAGAAGCCGAATGGCTCTCCCCTAAATCTGCTGGAGAAAAAGGGACAAAACCTTGGGCGGCATCGCGGGTTATTTAAACGTGTCGCGGAGGTAAGGTTACATTTTTGTGGCTCGGGGAATATGACGGGAGGATCAATGCCAGTCTGCCCCGTCTGCTCTCCGGAGAGTCGAGGTTAGCCCCACTGGCTATCCGAGCTAACTGTTCAGCTAGATAGATCAGACAGCCTGGGCTCCCACAGATTGTCCTCCGTGCTAAGGGGTCATTGCCGTGGGAAGGACATATCTGGATAGATCTCGGTTTAGTAAATGGACAGCTTCAGCGGAGTAAAAAAAACTAAAATGGTAACTTTTCAAATGAGAATTTCGGGAGCACGGAATGCTAGTTAGCAGTTAGCTGAGCTGGCTAACCTTAACGGTCAACGTTTACGTTAGTATAATTAGCCAGCTAACGCTAACAGGTTCAGCTTTAACCTTAGCTGAGGCAGCATTCATTCCCCTTAATATACACGGCGACGTGAAGTTGTAGTGGTAGTGACGTTAGCTCTGTTTGTGGTGAAAGACTGTCCGAGTAAGCGTTAATATTTCAGTGAGTTAGCTGAAGTTAGTTGAGCAGCGTTAGCTCCTGGTAAGGTTGATCGGGGACTGTCCGGGTTAGTTGAATTAGTTAGTCAGCGTGTCTGAGGCGGTCACACTGGTCATTTTGAATTTCGGATCCACGGCGTTTATCTAGATCATCAAGCGCCTTAAAGGAGTGCTCATGCTTTGCTTGGGTACTCTGACTCAGCCGGGTCCTAACTAGGCGTTTTCCCCCCCTCTTGTCTTCACCAGCCAAGGAGAGTGCTCTTTTGTCTGTGTGATCTGTTAACTTTGATACTGTCTGAGGACCTCAACCATATCAGAGAACAAACGCTTAAACAGATCCCTTTCAAATGTATAATTTAATATTATCATCCCCCTGTGTAGACCTCATTAGCTGGTGTTTATAGGAATGTTATGTCCCAGTGCTGATGTATAAGGTTGCACTGGTCCTGCATGTCACATTAAATCTGGCTCATGTCAGCCACAACTGTTTATCCAGAGTCATAGTAGGTGCCATACATGAGTGACTGTCTGTTTTTTTTCAGGATTGAGAGCAAGAGATGGGCAGTGTATGGCTCGTTAGTGAGAGTAGACCATTAAACCTTCCACAATGAAATACAGTTGAAACTGGAGATGGCCTTAATGCACATGTCAAATTAACCAAATACTTATCTTTGTTTACAGATCTGTTTCAAAATGTTTTCTTTTGTCTCATTTCCTGTAGGCATTTGCAAACAGTTCTGTGTAATATCTGACCTAACACATCATCGGTGAAGCAATAGTTGCAGAGGCAACATGGGGACACAAGGCTCTGGTAGAAAGCGTGCTCCTCTGAAAGATCGGTTCTCGGCAGAGGATGAGGCCTTGAGTAGCATTGCCCGAGAGGTAAGTTAACACTCCATCACGCAAGTCAGCAAACTAGGATGGATAAAGGCTATATTCTTCTATACGTGCATTGCTTAATCGATGCGAATATGATTTATCCCAGATTAAATTTTATTGTTTGTTCTCATCCAGCTAATGGGATGTTGTCAATTTGGGCAGCAGCGCCTTTACAAAATAAAGGGAACATGAGTAGACAGTTGATACCATTGTCTGCATATGATTAGCTGACACTCACTCACTTTGGCTGGAAGAGAGGCTTTTAAAACTAAAACATATATGAAACGTTATATTGCTAAATCCTGAAAATGTGTCTGTAGGCTATTTTCAGTTGCGCCTGTTGTCCATGTTGTGTTATTATCATTACCTAAACTAGAGAAAATGCTTTGATCGTCTTCTAATTATGTTTTTCAGAGAATCCCATTCATTCCCATCATTTCATTTTATGAAATTGACAGAGACAGAATCAAAATCAATCGGTTTGAAAGCATCTAAATGTAATTAACTTGGACTCTTGACTGCGTACTCTATGTCTGGCATATTTTCCCCAAAATATTTGAAGAAATCATTTGTTTGTTTCATTCCCAGGTAATGTTTTCCCAAAGATTGTGAAAATGATTCAGCTATACTTGTATCTTTCAAACAGCAGAGGAACTTAATTGAACAAATGGAGTAAATGGAGTAGTTCTTACTTTGAATAACTGCAGTTTAACAGGATTTGGCTTCAGGACCTGTTGATTTGAACACAGCTCTAGGTTAAAAAATCTTTTTATATTGAGACGACTCAGGATTTAATGCAGAGTGTAACCTGACAAATGATGTGTCATCTTTCAAATTTTACGCTTTGCTTACAAAACTCATCATTTAACACTCAGGTGTTTTAGTCAACCTGGCTCAAAAACATGTATCTATTATGCAATGAATTATGCTGATTTGAAACATGGTGGTTAAAGTTGTGTTAGAAAATGGACCTTTGACCCATATACTTACAGATTAACCAGCAGAACCTGAATATCCACATGTATTTCAGCCCAAGCTAGTGGAGACAGCTGGTTTGGACCACAGGGATTGACTTGACTTGTAGTGTTTTCATTTGGGGGGGAAAAACATGGGCTGAGGAGAGAAGCTGCCTTGCCTGTAACGACATGCCCTGGGATTATTCCATTTTGTTCCACTGCAGGGCTGTCATTCCTTTGCCTTTGTCAGAATGTCCTGGCTCACAACATGAAATACAAAGATGATTTTTCAGTGAGTTTAAAGTGAAGCTTTTATGTTTGGTAGACTTAGGTGAAATAGCCACATTGTCTGCAGACTTTCTCTGAAGACTTACTGTTGCTTTTACATGTAACACTGAATAAATCAGGCCCATTTTAAGAATGCCTCATCTGTGCTGTTTGAAAGCTGTTCAGTGCCTCATTCTTGGGCACTAAGCACAAGGCTCCATTTGCTCTCTTTATAGTCATGCAGGCCGATCATAGAAACATGAGTCATCTGACCCTCCCAGTCAGGCCCTAAATCTGAATCTCTTTGTGGAGCAAACCAGAGATTAGATCAACTGTGCAGGGAGTTCATGGGGTCAGTGTCTAACTTGTTGCACCTCTCCTCCCACTCAAACAAACCCCCAGAACACTGCAGCTTCTGCCTCGAGGTTGTCTGTGCGTGATTTAAGAAAAGTTACAGCCTGCCTGCCTGTGCTTGGCACAGATCACTGCTGGGAATGACTGTGAATTTGAGCCTGCACCGTCACCAGCCTAGTTCTGAGGCCTCTTACGTTACTAGGCAGTCAGTCCTTTTGAATACCAGCAGCTTGCTTACAAATCTGACAGTGGCCAAGTGTTAGAATTAGATGATCATCTCATACCCGTTGTCCCTCAAATTAGGATCTAAAGGAGCAAATGGTACTTGAACAAGGCAATCATTGACTTTCCTCGGTATACAGAGGGGTGTGTTTTGTGTGGAAGCTGTGGTTCATAGTCCATATGATCTTATTTGTGATATCATATCATTATTGCAATGGAAAGTGTTGCACTTTCATTTTAAGCACGTATAAGGTTGGAAGAGTTAGGAGAGAGAACAAAGCGCATGTTACAGTGTCTGTCGGTAACCAATGGATCACCATGATCATCTCCTGGTAATGCAGCTTTTTAATTGTATGTTATTGTACAGCTATAATGCCGTGTTGTGTTGTATTAGAAGCAATAAACAAGCAATTTCAAATACCGAACAGTCAATTTAATGTTACAAGAGAGACCCAGAGGTTATCCATTTAAATAACAGACAGGTTTGTTCACCGAGAGGACTGTATAGACCTGACTATCTTTATGTATATAAACCCATCTGTTATTATATATGAGCTATTTTATACTTTGTTTTTACACATCTCATGTGGTCTCATATGGTTTTTTGATGATGATAATGACAACAATTGTTGAGTTGGTTTGGCAAGAAGATAAATATTTGTTGTTTCATATTACCATATTAAACAACAATATGAATCCATTATAAGCTTATTTCTTAGACATTTTCTTTTATTCTTTCATTTGTGTATTAAGACCATAAATGCAGCAATATTGACCACAATGATAAAACTGTGGCTGTCTCCAGATACTATTTTTATTTTATTTCCTTATTTGTTGGACACGTTTATTTTTGCTTTTACCTGACCTCTTGATTACTTTCTTGATCGCTTGTGCTGGTACAAAACTGAAGTTTTCTATATGGTGATATAAAACAAGAGAAGTAGTGAACTGCCTACATTTGACTCAAACTACCCTGACTTACCCCAGTTAGCTCGTATTTATCATATTCTCAGTGCTCCAGGTGATTTCATGGTGGATTGCTGGACTTTTATTGCCCCGAGTGCTGGAGGTGCGTTTGATGGTGAACTTCTGCTCAGGTTACCCTCCCAGCCGCATGATATGGCTGTCAGAGAGCAGGGGCCGGATGGGCCAGGCTATAGATAGGACAGAGACAGAGAGCTCAGCTGTGCTGCTGTGCAGAGCAGGTCATACTGTCAGACAGCTCAACAGGTGCAGAGCACAGGGCCAGCCGTCCCTCTTTGCTCCCTCCACAGACATTTGCAGCTTTACTTCCTTTTTCACCCTGTACGGAGCATGTTTCATGGTATGACCATCACGTAGACTCAAATCACAGAGAGTGGTCATGGGAAATGGTTTTTAAAATGTCCCACATGGCCTTTAGCTATTAGTGTTCTTGGGTTTTGGTTTTCATGTGGTCTTGGGTGGAAAAAACAGAAAAAGAATCATAAATCATTTGATTATTATCACATTTGTCAGTGATTACATTCAAGATTTGTGTACTAGCTACTAAAAAATGCATGTACATGGTCTGTAACTCACTCATCACCACAGCTTTGCTTAGATTGTATAATTCTAGGCTGTAGTTGTCACTCATTGCCTTTCTTGGGAAGTTAAGTTATGACAGTGGTATCACTGTAAAACAAGATGCTTGTTATACTGCCGTTTAACGACATCAATAGTAGGAGGTTCACTTTCTCCTGCTATACTGAACTCTTACTTAAATCTCAACCACAAGTGTCTGTCTTTAAAACATCATGATTAGGATTAAATATTTTCTGCTTTAACACAAGATGTACAGGTAGAAAGATGGTTCAACGTAACGATAAAGGAGTGTTTGCTCACTCCAGGCTGTTATTGAAACAGGAATAGTCTATACCCACAGGCTGACTGTTCTGGCAGCACAGATAAGAAATTGTTGGAATGCTGACAGTGTTTGTCTGCAGTGAGATACTGTACACACCACGCACAGTATTTATGGACTGTCTTTTTGTTAGCGATAAAGGGCTAGGCCCCATGAGCACATGTGGCATTCTTTGTTGGTGGGGTGTTTAGTTTTAGAGCGTGTACGGAACATAATTGGTATTATGGACGTAATGGAAGGATAGTGTAAATAGTCACCTGTGTGACTCCTCGGGGCTGTGTACTGGCTCGCCTAAATTAGCTCCTTCTGCTGAAGTACTGTGTAAAATTAGCTCCTGTTTGTATTCTGACTCAGTTGGGGAGAAAAATTGTGTGATGACTCTACTCAGTTTACCCCCAGAGGAGAGATTATTGGGCCCGGTTTAGCCTTTACTTCATGAGGTTCAGCTAGAGAGAGAGAGAGAGTTAGATATTGTGAAATCTCTGCCGTGTTTAAAGACTAAGCAGAACCACACTATTGTGACTCACTTTGTTTTCTGTTGATACTGTTCTTCTCTCAGTTTGTTTGTGCACTATTGGCATGTCCCCTGTGAGGACTTTAAATCATTCCTCCTGAAACTGATGGTTAGCACATGTTGTCGGTGATGAGGCATCCCAAGCACTCACTTTGGACAGGACTACTGAACTGTGACTCCTGGACAATACTGGTCAGCTGGGGCGCACCGTCGCATTTAAAAGTTTTAAATAAACTGTTTAATAAAACAATGACAACAAAACAACAACAACACTCTGACGACAAATCCAGATTGATTCTTTGACTATCGGGGGCAGAGATAACACAGCTGAAATATAAACTTGTCAGTGATCTCTGTCTCGTTTTTGAATTACCTCAGATATATCTTTGACATTTCTGGACTTTAATTTTTCTTAGCTGGAATATGCAGTGATACCTGTACAACTGTGCTTATATTGTTAACCTGGCCAATTCACAGTTTGTTTCTTGGGGAACTGTTTTATTCCAAGTGTCAGTCTCTGTTTTGCATATTCAGTTGTTTTTATAAAAGCATTTAAAAGGCACTTCATATATTATTCTGATGCCGTACATAACTAAACTAAATTCTGTCATCTGAGAGCACCATGTAGTTCTCTGTTTTTAACTTATTTGATTTGCTTGATACTGTACATCTAAAAAAAATAATAAATAAAAGACTGTATTTTATTATTCAAACTATGCAGTCAGCCTCATCATCAAAAGGCTGGTTAATTAGCTTCCAGCTAGTACAAGAAGCTGGACTCTCATAGGCCTTGACAACCACACTTTTTGAGAAATAGATTAAATCAAACCATGTGTATTATCCACTGTGTCTTTTTTTTTCTCACAGGAAACAGATGACTTGAGTACCCATATATACTATTTGTTTGAAGTTATCCTTGTGCTATTCCTTGCACTCTGTGGGGCGTGTCTTGCAGAGAAAAGGCACCTTTACGAGTTTCTGCTCATGGCTAACAAGTGTGTTCATGTTTGTGTCTCACAGGCGGAGGCGAGGCTGGCAGCAAAGAGGGCGGCACGGGCGGAGGCCAGGGATATTCGAATGAGGGAACTCGAACGGCAGCAAAAAGAGGTATATAACACAAAAAAGACCTGACTGGCTTCAGCCAATGAAGCTAATGCCCCATAACCGTTTCCCTAAACACAGATCAACATGGAAATTGGCCTTGTTTGCTCCTCTGTTTACTTTTTTCATTTGCAATGGGCACTGGCCTGTTACTACAGTAACTTGCTCAGAGTTCACAAGCTGCTGGTGCAGAGGAGCTGTTTGGCTTCATGCCTTGAAAGATTTTTTTTTTATTCTGACAGTTCATACACAAAAATACACCCACCAAAATAAAAATGAAAGTGCTGCATGTCCACAGATGAAACCAAAAGTTCTATTCCTGAAGTGAATGTCACCCAGTTTTTACGTTTCAGCAGTTTTGAGTGAAGTATGATTGTATGTTTTTCCTGGCACTTCCTCCCCTCTGTCTAGCTTTCTTACCACTCAGCCAGCAGTAGCAACAGAAAATGGGGTCAGATCCACCAGTGGATGGTAGGCAAGCGCACACGAGAGAGTGTTGCAGTCTCTCACTCCACTAACAGCCTGTTGTGTGGGATTGAGCCCCAGTCAACCCTGACCATTGAGCTACACTTGACTCACAGACTGCACTGTACCTCACTGCGGAAATATGCCTCAGCAGTGTATTTGCTTTGGAGACACCGTAATCTGTGACTGTGTGTATTTGTAGAGCAAAGCATTGGCCTTTGACTTTATTTAGAGTGGGTGAGTCTGCCTGCAAGAAGGTGGTTTGGACGTTTAGCTGTACTCCTACAAGCTCCAGCTACTTCAGAAATGACGGATGGTTTTGTGTGTTGATGGCCAACTTTTGCATGGAATTATCCTGTGTGTGTGTGTGTGTGTGTGTGTGTTTGGTGTAATGATGCCGTGAAGAGAGGCAGAGATGTGTGCAGTTATCATGTGGTGTTACGTTGCCTTTTTTAAAAAGAACAGATAAAAATGTGCAATATATTAGCTGTTCTTGTATATCATTAATCACACTGCGCTGTGCTTGGAGAGGATAACATTTGCAAATGTTTATGACATCTATTTGGATCTAAACATGATGACAGAAGTTGTTTTGCATGGTTTGGGCCTTGCACAGCAACTGTTGAGCATTGCAGTGACCTTACTCACCCCTATGATTGAGCCTCTCTACTATAACTCTGTAATCTTTACCAACTTTCCGACTTTCCTTCCTTACTCCAGGCTGACACAGAGAAAGCCAGATCCTCTAGTAGTAGTAGTAGATCCAGCAGTCGTCATCGCCGGGTCTGTATCTTCCCCACACACTTCCTCTTTGTCTTCCTCTATTTCCTTTCGTCTTTCTCTTTTAATCCTGCAGTTATTCTCTCATCATCCATGTTCCTCTCTGTCTGCTTTTCTGCTGTGACTCCATGTTTCCACATCAACAGGGGCTGGATGATGATGTCACATCAGTCCGCAGCTACAGGGTGCGTACATAATACATCCCTGCCAGTTTTATTAAGACCCTGGCTCTCATAGGGGCACACTGATGTGTGAAAGCAATTGTTCTTGTGAGGAAAGCACTTGTTAAATTAATACATTTGGGTGAAATATTTTTATATTTCAGTTCATTGTGGGTCATGACATAAAATACGATTTCTTCTGATGTTTGCTTTTGTCTTCTTTTTTAAAAATTTGAAGTCAACCTCGTCAGGCATACGAGACGTGGGAAGTCGATCCAGTTCCCGTAGAAAAGATGCCTTGGTGCGTTGTGTGTGCATGTGCGTGAGAGCACGATTTGTGTGGAGTTTGGCAACTGATTGAATACCTGGATAGCATGTAACCAGAATTCAGGTAAATTTTAAGCGAGGCATACTTACATTCCAATGGATGGCTTAGTAGCAGCCGTTGTCTGAAGATCTGAGACCGCCCTGTGGACACAGAAACACATATACAGTAGCTTTTTCAACAGGAGTATATAGTGAATGTCTACATATGCCGCTGTTCTACAAAAATGTTTAAATTTAGGCGGACGGTATATTTTACTACAGTTGGCAGTATGTAGGCTACTACTGACAGATGTTTTTGTTTCACACTGTGGCCTTGGCATAGTGTAGAGAAATAAATGTTTTTTTAAGATCAATTGCTTTGTTGGATGACTTAACCCGTTGAATAACTAAACTCAGTGAGACGTGAAATGTGTGCTGTCGGTGCAGATCTAACAGCAACCCGACAGCTTCTCAGATGTTTGATCTTCTTCTGATCGTAACTCTTGTGACTCCCGTTCTCTCTTCAGTCTGATGGCCTTTCCACTAGCTCCACCCTCAAGAGTTCCCGCTCCACTGTATGTACCTACGTGATGATCATTTGTTTATCACTGCCTCTGCGCTTTCCGCCCTCTGTCTCATTTTAAGCTTTTTATTTTTATTTTACACCTTTTCCCGGGCTGGACAGAGTTCTGTGTACAATGACCTGCATGGCCATAAAAGGGCTTCCTCCAGCTCTTCGAAGAAGGACCTGCTGGTCAGTGTACTCCTTTAGTGTTGGTGTCTCTGCTGCAGCCTCAAGCATGGAGGCAGTGTAGACTAATCGGAGTGGCTTGCAGTGATTATTTACTGTTGATCAATTTTACCACTGATAAGATTGACTATTTATTGCCTTGTGAGGTGTCGCATAGATGTTAGCCAAGCTGTGTTGAATGTGTCTTGAAATAGACACCAGTCTGACACTTTGGCATAAAATTTGTAATGATGTTGTTTATTTGAGGTTATATTATGTCACTACCCTTCCAGACTGGACTGTACCATGATCAAAGGACCTACACCAGCCTAACGAAGACCAAAGCACCACCTCCTCCCTCCACTTCCACCTATCAGCCTCGGGTCGGTCCTCCTGTCAGTGCTGTCCAACTTAGAGCTTTTTTATACACAGACAGATGTGGTTAAAGGGCACAGGGAAACCAGAGCCAGATGAAACAGTATATTCCAATCTGCACAGCATATTTTATTAGACATTTATCTGCCCAACAAACTTGTTATATAACTACAATAAGGGATATGGTTTGTGTTATAAAAGCATCAAAGCAAAAAGAGGATCATTCATTTTTTAGCTATTGTAGCTGAGAGTCCCTAGTAAAGCACAACTTTTAGATTGTGATCTATCTCCATCTAGAACATTTCTTGTAATCATTTGAATTTATGTAAAAGACTTGTTTATTGACAAAGTTGCTCCACCTGTTTAATCCAGGGACATCGTCACCTGACCTCACTCATCCTCACAACACTTTCGGCCCTAAATGTTCCAGGCTCAGCAAAACATTCATCCTGTTTCCACTTGCTGCAGCTCTTTTATCTCTCTCCACCTCACATTCCCGCTAACAGCTTTCCTCTGTCCCCTCTGTGACTGATTTCCCTGCTCCCCTCCTCTCTGACAGGCCACCACTTCCTCGTCCTCCACCACTGGCACAGGGCTGACTCGCAGCTATAGCACGGTCAGTTTCTGTCCACGGAGTGGTCAGCATCTCTCCGCATGCATTTAGTTACCTTTTAGAAGTAGACCTTCCCCCTCTCTTGTGGCCACATACATCTGATAGATGCCCTGCTTATATTTAGCGCCTGACCACTCTTGAGCACTTGGCTGTGGCCGGACATTTGTGCTTCAGTTAGATAAGGCTGGAGTCTGTGTTAAGCCAGTGCTTTTGTTGTAGAACACTGAAACAAATGGCCTACTTGATGTTTAAAATACAGAGATTTTCTGTTTGTTGTATGGCACAGAGAAAGTCATTCTACTTAGCTAATGCGTTAAAGATTTATGCTCCCTCTTGTGTTTTGCTGAGTCTCACATTGTCTCCCACATGTGCCTTCAGGCCTCTATTTATGATGACACCGGTCTTTACGGCTCGGGGTACAGTTCAAAAGCTGTAAGTCTTCTGAATGTTTGCCAAACAGTGTTTCAGCAATGTCACCACCGCAGCAACTTACTGTTGTGCTTGTGGCCTGTCGTCTGTCTTCATGTTAATTCCCTGACCCCAATCCCCACCCCCATTCGCAGCCCTCTGAATACAGCTGGTACTCCTCTGGAGCCAGCTCCACCCGCACCAGCCCTGCGGTAAGCACCTTTTTAAAACCACCACCACCACCGTGCATGGTGTCCGCTAACACCACACACAGATGCCCACAACTAACAAGCTTCCTGCGGCCCCCTCTCAGCATCAGGCCTTCCCTCCTCCTCCTCTTCCTAGGGACAATCTTCATCACCCACATCAAACTGACGACAGCTTGCTTTAGGAAACAGCATTGTTGATTGACATTGAAGTGTGTGAATTAAGACTTTCTTCTGCCAGGCTTGGCAGGTTATGTTGTTGTAGGACATTTGTCTTATCTGACTTGGCTCCAGTTGGTGCATTTGACAAAATTATCTTAATTGCATGAATTGGCATCGCTTACATGGTTATCATCTTTCAGAGTAATCAAATAATCTGTTTCATACGGAGACTGCTACTGGATTTTTACAAATGACCGTTTTCCTCACTGTGTGCCTGCGTGTGTGTGTACATGTGTACGTGTGTGTATTCCTCTCAGTCTTCCTCAGATGATGACACGGTCAGCAGCGTGTCCCAGGAACGTGCCGGCAGAGGCCGCAGGGACAGTGTGGTGAGCTGTAGGGACTGGGTTGTACAAAATCCACACTGATACTGTTCTGTCACAGTAGTCGCAATTGTTTTTGCATGGTTGATTTTATTTTATTGTACGACATAATATTATCATCAAATGCTCTTATCTTCTCTGGTTATACATGTCATTTTTTTATGTCCTGTCCTTTTCATCTTTCATGATTATTCTCTCTGGCTGTCTGTTATTCTTTATTTTTCTGCCTTTTTATCTCTGTCCTCTTCATCCTGTGTGTGGCGTAAGCAGTCGTCTGACTTCTCGGACATTATTGAGTCCGCTGCTGATTATTTCAGCCGCTCCAACCGAAGAGGCAGCATTGTGTCTGACCTCGATGATTTGAGCATTCCAGATCTGGACGCTGTAAGTGGCTAAGCTAAGTTCACAACAGCGTGCTGGGAAGTGCTGTGTAGTACGAATGATTTTTTTTAGAACTAACGCATGATTTTAAAATAACATCTGTTTTATTTTTCAAAACTCATCCCACAGTGTGTTTTTATGAGTGGAATAAGGTTAGCTGGAGTGGAAGTGGCAGCAGTGCTGCAGCAGCATGGATTTAGAAACGGTATCTTATTGGAGATGTGTGATTCACTCAGTGTTTCATTTGCTTGTTTGGTCGTAAACTCTGATCTGTGACATGCAGCACTTACTCCGAACTTATACTAACAGGACTGACTCCCTTATTTACAGATGAGGAAACAGCACCGAGCATGACCACACAGGACAACGTTCTCAGAGGAGTCCGTATTTCATTTTTATAACATTTCTTCTCTTTCTTTCAGCTGGATGAAAAATGTGACAAGCAGTATTCAGATTACAGTCGGGTGAGTGCACGTTTTATTTTACATTTTACTTAATTCATTCAAATTCTTTACTAAGCACCAAGCAGGTTTTCACTAAGGAGTTGTGGTGCCTTTGTTTTAAGCTACAGATAGCAGATTTCCTCAAGAATGTAACTACACACTAGGGCTATGTGAGACGACAGCACGGCTAGACAAATTTGTATTTTGTGGTCTGACAAAGCAATTTCTTCCGTTCACTGCAGCCTCTAGCACAGAGTGAATAAGAAAATGTAAATATGAATGTGCCGTAATGTGACAAAATGCAGTAGCCAGTGAGTTAAATGTCACACTGAGCATCATCTTTTATACACACAGCCTGTGGAGTCTGTGAGCTAGTTTGTCAAGTTTATAAAATACTCTTGAGCACATCAGTGACAATTCCTCTCCCAAAGGGATTTGAATTGGACATCACTTAAGAGCACTGCGTATCACATGATGGTGTTAGGTGGGATGTCCGGGTTGTGTTGCATCGTGCTGCACTGTTTCTGACTCTAATAATGTGGCACTTTGTGTGTTCTCAGCCGTCATCCCGATGTGCCACCCCAGGCCTCTCAGCAGCCACGTTGGCATCACTGGGCGGCACCTCATCACGACGGGGCAGCACAGACACGGGTAGCGTCTACGACCCAGACACCAGCCTCAGTGAACTTAGGGTAAGGTGTACAATACAACACACAGTGTCGCCCCTTCTATACATGTGGCTGAATAAACTGAAACTGGAAAATTCCAGCACATTAATTATATTGTACTTTTTTAGCTCCAGATGTGTCATCATTACATTATCATAGAGCTTAAATGCTAATCCACATTTCTGAGCAATGTATGTATACACTTGTTCCCTCTGCATATGAACCTCCCACAGCATTTCTTCTGTTGTGCCCTTCCCTGCTGTCTGCTTTAAACATTTTTCTTTATGTATGCACGGGAGGACTGGATGTGACGTGTGTCCTGTGAAGCTGTTCCTTAAATCTGGGTGGGCTGGTCATGTATTTGCCAGCTGGACTGTCTTTGAGATGGCGGCGCGGGTGCTTTTTGTTATCTCTCCTTGATAATCCCCACCCTCTCTGATGCCCTACTTCACCCCAACCATTCCTTCCATCTGCTCTACAGGATATCTATGAACTAAAGGACCAGATTCAGGATGTAGAAGGGCGGTACATGCAAGGGCTTAAAGAGCTGAAGGTAGAGGGGCTTGAGCTCACAGCATGCCTTCTCTTGTTCTCTGGGAGCAGTATGGCAGCACTAACCCTCCCCCCCCTCCCCTCTCCCTGCCTGCCCACTCATACCCCTCTGTTACCCCCTCCTGTAGCTCCTAACACTTACAGCCATGTCTTTGCGTGCTCCCGGTCTGAATTGCGTAATGATCCCTTTTTTTTTGCATGATTTTCCCTTCACTTCCTGTTTTGATCCAACTCACGGGTTGTTGCCTGAAACAAAGACACTCCCACAATTCAGCTGGGTTCAAAGTTGTAAGAAGAAGAGTTAAAATGCTCCACCTGCTGACAGATAACGGCCAAAGCATTTCAAGACTCTTCTTCCACCCAGGCTTTTCATTGCCACGGTGTTGGATGGCCCTCTGGCTGACTGACCTCTGTAGCCACCTTCAGCAGCTTCCTGTTCTCTTTGAAAGGACACTGTACATTTTATTGATAAGAGTAGTTTACTAACAAACAGAGGCAAGATTATTTTTTGACATCTTTCCTTGTTCACTTGTAGTTTTCTCTTTCAAATCCCCTTTCCACACCACCGCCTTGTTTCACTCCCGAAAGTGATTCAGCGCTTTCTAAATATTGTGATCAGTGTCATCACATGCTCATCACATATTAGTCCTAAATGACAAATAGATGAATACCACATAAGGTAGCAGAGAAACATTCCTTCTACTTGCATTTAGAAAGAGTGCAGTGCGTTTGACCAATGTGTGTTCAATGTGTTGCACCCACCTGGTGCATGTAGGTGAGCTTTAAAACACCTTACTCAGTTTATTAACATGCTCCCACCCCTATCAGGAGTCACTTGCAGAGGTGGAGGAAAAGTATAAGAAAGCCATGGTATCGAACGCGCAGCTGGACAACGACAAAGCCAACCTCATCTATCAAGTGGACACACTA
Source organism: Larimichthys crocea (assembly GCF_000972845.2). Classification (NCBI taxonomy): domain Eukaryota; kingdom Metazoa; phylum Chordata; class Actinopteri; family Sciaenidae; genus Larimichthys; species Larimichthys crocea. Next base: position 10,826,756 of record NC_040013.1, read on the forward strand.
AAGGATGTCATAGAAGAGATGGAGGAACAAATGTCTGAGATGAAGAGGGAGCTGGAAGAAAAGTCAAAGGTGAAATGTCAAGTTCTGAAGTCAGAAAATATTTGTATTGAAGGGTTGTGGCTAAAATGTCCTGTCCTTGGTTTCAGGAACTAGAAAGACAAAAGCACACATGTACGGTCCTGCAGCATAAACAAGAAGAACTGAAAGAGGGAATGCGCCAGAGAGATGAGCTTATAGAGGTAAGACTGCCCTTGCAGTAGAAAAACAAACTGTTTCTGCCAACGTGACCCCATCAGAATGCTATTCTGTCAACACCTTAAAAGGTGTTAGTGCGTCTGTGAAAGCTGCAGCAGAGGCACTGTCCTGCAGGAAGTTGATAAGGATTGATTGGCACAGCCCTGCCTCTAGGTCCTCTCCTACTCTATTGCTCTGTTTCATTGTCCTATCTGACTTCAACACTGTCATTCATACCCCTCTCTGCATTGTGTTCTCAAATTAGCCTCCTGTCATCCTGTTTCACCTGTTTCTATTTCTCATTTTTGTATCTGCATATTTTTCTATGTATTTTCACTTCTTTTGTCTTTGTTCCATTCAATTATTCCCATTCTGTTCTTATCCTGTACCGTGTCACCTTGGCACTGCTCATCATCGCTCCAGGAGAGCCAGCGAATGCAGACTAAGTTAGATGCCCTCACCAGAGAGGTGTTTGACCTGCAGGAAACGATAAACTGGAAGGACAAAAAGATTGGGGTAGGAGGTCCCACGCGGGTGCTCTGACAGAACGTGAGAGGCAATAGATGGTTGGACATTGTGACCGTCCATCTGTTTTGCCTCTCACACTGTCTCTGCATGATGGAGATCCTCAGGCATTAGTGCATACCTGGACCCATCCACATTCACAGTTTGGATTTTTGCATGTTGAAATAACCGGGTTTGGATCCTGTAACCTCGGCTAACAATGCAAGTGCACTGGCACTGTGTTGTAATAAGAAATATTTTTGTTTTGGATTGTCATGTTAAGATTTTAAAAGAAATCCACATTGTAGCATGACATGCATGTTTCCACCTGTGGAGCAGTTAGTCTGTTAGGTCACGAAGTCAGACTCTGACTGATGAAAGCATCATAGCAAAAAGCTCTACCTCCTCCCAGTATCATCAGTCCCTACCTCACCTCCTAATTTTTTCCAATAACATCTTTTGTAAGCATGCTGCCATGTCCTCGTCTGTGTGCACTGTTTCTTTGTCTTTGTTGTTGTCGATGTGCATGTTTTGTGTATGGAAGATGTCTTGCTGTAGCATGCAGTGTTGCACGTCCGTCCAGAGTCTATCCAACTTCTCCTCTGCTTCTTCTCCTCCCTCTTGTCTTTTCTCTCTTGTGTGTGTCTGGCCAGGCCCTAGAGAGGCAGAAAGAGTACTTTGATTGCATTAGGAATGAGAGAGATGAGCTCAGAGATGAGCTTGCTGACATCAAGGGGAAGGCCAAAGCTGGAGAGGTAGGTCTTCAGACGGAAATGTCGCTGCCCCAATTTATACTTTTCCTTTAGTTTGGAACTAAGCCAGGTAAAGTTATCAAACCTGCTACTGTACTTTTTACTTTCCATTTTATTTATGTCAACATTTTTGACTTGGTGGTTTTGCATAACTCACTTGGTACATGTTAGCCTGTGCTTGACCATGACTACAATGACTGACTATATCAAATTATGTGGTGGATTTGTTTATAGATATGCACATAATATCACCATGGTAACTTCCCACAGTGGCAAACACAACAGTCAGCATTTACTATTGTGTATTCACAAGAGTATTAGAGGTCGTAATAGGAGCCGTCGGGCAAATGAACAATAATTCAGAAAGAAATGAAGTTTTTGCTTTTATTGTTGTACTGTTTTATATTTTGATTACTAAAGGATTAAAGAAGCATTGTGTTGTCAGGCGTCACATGGTTAGAGACAAGTCTTATCAATGCAACAATAGGCCCCTGGGTGTTGAGCTACATACTGCATACATGAGTGTGTCAGGGGCCCTTTTTTAAAAAGGCTGTACCAATAACTCATAATTAACTGTTTGTTGTGTTTGATTAGCAATTAGCAATTAAGCCAAAATTATTATATATTTCTAGACTGAAATGTTTATTTTCTAATATAGCACTAATATTTAAAGAGCCTTCTCCATCTCTACAGTAATTAATACACTGATAAACCTGTTTTCAATAAGCTTAGTTTATTTATTTTTGTGTGTAAACTAATTAATCTCCTTATGGTTATCATAACACCTGGACTTGACTGTTTACAATAAACTGTCCTGTGGCATCGTTCATCCTCTCACTCCCACTTCAACTCAGCCTCAACTGTTACATTGACAAATGTTTTTAGGCATTTTGTTATGATCCGCTCTCAGCATAATAAGCACCATATGACTATGTAAAACATGCTGACCGTGGATGAAGAGGGTGTTATGAGCAGAGCAGTCAAAGAAGTCAGATTCCTGCAAGGTCATGTTCTGCTCTTTCAACAGGTGATTAATTCAGAGAGCAGAGAAAGGCAGATAGATTCTTCAGTATGTGATACAGCTCATTGACATTTACCGAGGCCTTTACCTTTCCAAGCTTTTTGTCTACTTTTTACAATCAAAGCTTCGTCCATTCATCCAACTGTTTGTCTGGTCACTGAATGGTGGAAAATCATGAAAAAGTAGTATCAGTACCTACTCTCTGTTTAGTGGAGCCAGTCCTAAGTAATGTGTGTTCTCTCACCACAGAAACATGGGCTGGTCATCATCCCAGACGGCACACCAAATGGAGATGTCAACCATGAGCCTCAGCCCTCAGGGATCACTGTGGTCTCCCAGGAGGCCGCCCAGGTGCTGGAGTCTGCAGGAGAGGGCCCACTCGGTGAGTCGAGGATATTGTCTCTGTCCCATTTACTCAGACAAAGACTAAATTAACTGTCTACATGGATGCTAAATAATCTGATCTAATGATACGTGTATTCAGAAGTAGCAATGCTTGTAATAAGAAAAACATGGTGATCTTGTACTTGCATGCAGTCTACTTTGTCCAAGCAGCAGTTGCAGAAAATACTGTATCCCTCCTCCTGCAATTGAAACACACAAGGTTCTTGTGCACATCTGCAATGCTAAATTATACCAGTTCAATGTATTTTCCGTCTGTTTTGTAGATGTCAGGCTACGGAAATTGGCAGAGGAGAAAGATGAACTGTTGGCGCAGATCAGGAAGCTGAAGAATCAGCTGGAGGAGGAGAGACAGAAACACTCAAAGGTGGACAGTGCGTTCACAGATGGGGAGAGGATGGAAAACGGTACAGACCTACATTTTATTGAGATGCAGAGTAAGTATGGCCTTGTAATTATTCATGAGCACACATGAAATGATCTTTTGAACATTTGCTTGTTTTGTCAAACTCACTGGTTTCTGTTTTTCTTTGAAGGAGATGCCAACAGACAGATTAGTGAATACAAATTCAAGCTTTCTAAGGCAGAACAGGAAATGGGTACAATGGAACAAAATGTAAGTACAAAAAGAAATATTGAACTAAATAATAATTTGCATTAAATTATAAGTTGTAAGTTTTAGCAGCACACAAGATTATCACCACTCACCAGCCAAATGCTGGTAAAGTATACGACTGGCTAACTTTGAACATCCACTAGATATTTGGCCGGTGGACAAAAAAGTTAATATTGCACCCTGAGTTTATGGATCTAAGTCACCAACTTGTACTCCATTGTTTTTTTTTTTTTTCCAGATTAACAGACTTGAAGGGCAAGTGTCCAGGTACAAGGCATCAGCAGACAACTCTGAGAAAATAGAAGACGAACTTAAAGCAGAAAAACGGAAACTTCAAAGAGAGGTAAAGACGCAGACATTGCATTTTATAATACAAAGCACGAGCAGGCTGAGTGTAACGTCTCCCTTCCGTTCCCTCACAGCTACGCACAGCTCTAGACAAGATCGAGGAAATGGAGATGACCAATAACCACCTAGTAAAGCGCCTTGAGAAGATGAAGGCCAACAGGAACGCCCTCCTGTCACAGCAGTGAGGCAAGGCGACATCACCACGGAAGCCCTTAAACTCGCACCTCAGACCTCTGACTGCCATACTGCGTCTGGAGCACATTTCCATTTTTAGCTGTAACACTTTAAGATTTGTAGCTAACCAAAAAACACTTTAAAAAAACTTGTAGCACAGGCAGAAAGCTCAACTGTGTCTTTTTTTTTTTTTTTTTTAAACCCGGAAGTTTTTGTCTGGCAAGCCGCCAACAGAGGAATGACTCAGAAACTTAACTAATAAAACTATAAAGTTGCTGGGAGATACATCTGAGGACATTTCTCTAGTCACTACTTAATTTTTCAGAGCTTTGTACTTCATGTTATCCATGAGATTTTGTTTCTCTCTGGCTGGGTGCTTGGCTGTACTTTGTTTTGTTTTTGTTTTTTGTTGTTTTCTTTTTGATAAGTTGCATGAATGAGTATAATGTTGCTTTTAAACTATTCAACCCTCACAGCTGCTCCGGTCCCACACCTTCCCAGCTTCCCCTCACACAGTGAAGTGCCTTTTCACACTAGGAGACTGGAGGGGTCTGCACCGCTCAATGAAACAATAATCGTTTTAACAGGTACAGAATGATGTATTTAAAAAGGTGCAGTCATTATTTGAAAATATGTAGAACCAACTGTGTCTGCTGCGGTTTCATTGAAATTTTTCAAATATTTAAAAGATTTCTTGAAAATAAATGTGTAATTTACAGAACTCTGTATACAGTCTTCTTTTTCATGATCCGGTTTTCTAATGTGTCAAATCACTATCATCAACATTTTCAACTGCAGTTTACTCTTATTCTTTATAGTTTGGTCTCCAGATTAGTTTTTCTGTGACTGGAATAAGGGTAGAGGTAGTTAGATACTCATGCTACATCATTCAATTTTCCAGGTTTATACATGTGTTACTCTCAACTTGTAATCGTCCATGAGGTATTTGGAAACATTGGTGGCCGTGTTAATTTCCTTCACACTGAGCTTTGATCCCTCCGCACTGCATGTGTCTCTGATTGACAGGCTGTAATAAAAGTTAAGCCTGTGTGCACATTTTGGGTATCGTTATGGGACTCACGACCCAATTCTATTTTTCCTGGTTGCATGCCTCAAGTCTTACTTTTAGAAACCACATGAAGGCTTGGCACGTTAAAATAGGCTATTCAGAACAAAGATTTCCTTTGGCCAACACCCTTTCATACATCATGGAATATAGTTTTCATTCAAAGACAAACATGTAAAGTCTTCTCTTGTACAAAGTATTTATTTACAGCAGAAAATCAAGTATAAAAAAAAGCAGCATGTGTGGTGTCTGATCAGATTTAGCACCTCTCGAATACTTTATAAAGGTCAGGTAGATTGGCGATCTGCAGCACAGTGCCGTCCTCACTGAAGTTCTTTGGAGGACTGAATAGGGTCCGGAAAGCTTTGAAGATGATGTGCTCAACTTTCCAACGCCACGAGTTCACTTCAGCCTCCTAAAACAAGCATCACACTTGTCAGTTTAGTTTTCTTTGGCATTAATGTGAGTCAAAACACTGAAGACATACCTGCTCCTCTCCTGGCTCGGCCTCCAGGATGTACTCCTTCCTGATGGAGTAGAACATGCTGCACTCTTTACTAAAATCTCTGAAGCACTCTTTTTCATTGTCCCAGTTCACCTGCACGACACCACCAAGCAGAAGCCTTTAGATGCAGTTTGTGTTTCCATATCTTGTCATAGATGACACCTACAAGATATTCACCTCTGTGGCTAGGCGCAGGATGAACAAGGGGAGACCCTCCATGATAGGGGTGTACTTGTCAAGTAATAATGGCAGCCCTGTTAGATTTCCTTCCTACAATGCACGAGGTTTACAGCATCAATGACAACAGACTTATGTTTTGCTACTACATGAGGAAAGACGGTGGCAGTAAAAATGAATTTTAGATTTTGTGGTTTACAAAGATTTATCTACATCAGTGTCCCAGCTGACCTGGTCTATCTCCATGGAGAAATAATCTTCCAGCATCTCTGCTTTCTTCTTCAGGAAGTCCACTATGTACTGAGCCAGGCCTTCTTTGGGACCATCCTCTTCTGTCCAGCCGCTCCCCTCAGAGTCCAGAGCCAACATGGCCAGGTCATAAAGTGGAGCTGGTGTCTAAATGCACATGATCAGCCATTCAAATCAACACACTTGTGTCTCCTAATCATTCATAATCTAGCCTTTTTAGACTTACAGATAGTCTGAGTACACCAAAGTTCCCAAAGTCGTAGAGTAGTATTTGGTAGAAGAGCTCCTGGCTGTAGCAAATATAAAGAGTGAAATTAGACAGAAAGCAGCAGGCAGGGACAACCGGACTGAACAGTGTGTGTTTCCTGTGGCTCTGACCTGAGGTTAGTGGTGTTGAGCAAATACAGTTTGGTGTGATGTTGGATCAGCGTCCACTGGGGGTTGACACAACCCACAAACGAGTGGTTCTGCAGCATTTCTTGAAGACCTGGAGAAAATATGTGGATATTCGAGAAAAAACTGTCACCAAGTTAAAACAAAAGAGAAAAAAAAAGCTCCATTTGATCTGAGTTGGAGAGTTCACACAACTACAGAAGATGTATGACTGATACAAGTGGATGCATGAACACAGTAGTAAAATAAGTTGCTTAGAACTAGTCATGAGTCAGTTGTCATCAGTTGTGGCCTGGAGCAGAATCATTTTTCTGGGAAACTTATAGGTGTGAGAGAAAAACAAACAAACAAACAGGCGTGTTGTTGGCGTTTCTTGTGGAAAAACTAGATGACACGTTTTGTTTACCTTTGTGTGTGTTCTCAGTGATCTCAGCTCTGAGTTCTTTGATACTGTTGAGTTTTATGACTCGTCTCTTGGGCGTGGCTGCAGCCGTCAGGTCTTCATCATCTTCCTCCTGCAGCTGTTGCTCTTTCCTAGGTCGCTTCCTGCCTCGCAATAATCACACAAACACTGCTGTCACACCTCCTACATACAGTGGACACCGTATGAGGGCTGTGAAAATGTTTAGACATTTTATCACACACTTAATGGGTGGCAGATACTTTTCGTCTTGCAATAATAAAAGCAACAAGTACATGACAGGTTTAGGCTGCATGTCTTACTTTTCCAGCCACTTGGGGGCAGAGTAAAATCCATAATTCGATGACTATAATCATGTCATATACATTTTATAAACTTGTGGTTACCAAGTTAACAAAACATTATCAAGTTACACATCCAGCAGACATAGAGGAACATTAACAATCATTTGGAGTTGTGATTATGTCCATAGGATGACCATAACTCCAAAATTCACCCTCTCATTAGTCCTTTTTGCTTTCTATACAGATTAAATGGCATCTAGCAGTGTAGTTGAAATGGCAACCGCCTCGCCTCACCCTAAGGAGAAACTACAGTGGCCACAAAAAAACCAACAAACATCAAAATTCTCTGTCTAGAGCCAATTTAGTTTGTCTGTTCTGAGCTACTACAGAAACATGATGGTACAACATGGTAGACCCTGTGGAAGAGGTATAGATTTAAAAAGGCCCATTTCAAGGTAACAAAAACACAGCACGTCTTATTTTCAGGTGATTATACACTTATGAATGTATAGCTATGCATATTATATTCAATTTCTGCCATTTTCTGTGAATAGATGCCCCTAAATCTGACACCCTGCACCTTTAAAACTGCTGGATGTTCAACTTTCTTTCATTAGGTGGTCCCTAGCTTTGTCTCTCAGCTGTTTAGCTGTAGGCAGGCAGTGATCCCTAGCTTTGTCTCTCAGCTGTTTAGCTGTAGGCAGGCAGTGAACACTGGATTTATTAAAAGGAAATTGTATTGATGCGAGCAGAGACTGAAGAATAGTGTAAATTAGCTTTGTAAGGAACACTTTACAAAAGAAAAGAAAATGGTGCTAAGTGGACCTTTGACTTCTTCAAATAATCAAAGACTAATCATTCCACGCAATCCCTCAAATCTTCAAACAATACAGCTGTCATACTGTACTGTCATAACATGCTGTTGTCAGTACCAGGTTAACAAAAGGTGACATTTGAAGACAGTTGTTTGTGTCACAAGATGACGTCACTCTTTGTGTTGATACATCTTTATTTTTGTAGTCATCTTCCGGCTTGCTTACTCAACTCATTTGCTGCCGGCAAATGTTCAGAGTGAAATGCCACAGCGTCAATTAAATATTCAAGACCTGTCCTGACCTGATTTGCAAAAATTATTCACAATGGTACTGACCCACCCAGTGAAGCACTGGCATGATTCATTTATGAAAGGAAGTCTCACCTTTGAACACCATTGGCATTTTCTTCTTCTCTTTCTGCCACCTCAGCTTCCTGCTCAGTGAGGCCCTCCAGCATGTCTGCGTCATCGATTTCATCCACCTCTATGCTGTCAGCCTGCTGGACAGTTTTAGTTGCAGCCTCCCTGCTGCTGGGACCAACTGGTTCGGGATCAGGAGGCGGCTTCTCTTTCGGCTGGAGGAAGGCATCCAGTTTCTGTGTGCGACAGTCAGTCCTCACCATCTGATGAGCATAGACTCGCTCGCTGGACTCTGCTGCGGCGCTGGCAGACTTGACCTCACTGCCACCTGAGACTGACAGCCCTGGCAACAACGTCTGCACAAACAAAAAGTGTATGTGTCATCGTCATGTCCCAAAAAGAATTACCCACAAAATGGACACACTGTAATGATGTCTGGGGGGCCATAATACAATATGGAGATCATATTAATCACAGCTGTGACAATCATACCTGAGTGAAATATGTGCGTGACGCGTTGGAGCCCAGAAGTTTGCTCTCAATGTGCTTCTGGACGCTCTCGATGACGCTGTCTTCGTGCAAAAAATGCACCTCGTGTTTGGTGGGATGGACGTTTACGTCTACGTTCTGCGGAGCGATCTCTAAGCTGTGGTGCAAGTGAACATCAGATGAATTGAACCATAAAAGAATCCATTTAGAACAAAAAAGGAAAAAAGCATGTTAAGTTACCTGAGGTACAGAAAAGGGTGTGTGTTTTTGGGAAGGTATGCAGCATAAACCGTCTCGATTGCTTTCTTCAAAGCGCTCGACTCCACCAGACGATCTGAGAGATCACAGATCACAACCTCCGTTTAGCAGAGCGCCGATTACGATTAACAGGATCTTCACCAACGAGCTACATTTCCAGTAACGTTTCTGTGATACATACGGTTGATGAAGAGGATCAGGATGCATTTCTTGACCGAGTAGTTTGCATTAGAGATGTAGCCTTTCATCTTATAAGCGAGCTTCTGATCCTCACAGCCTACTTCAATCAGCTCCCTGGGAACATGCCACAGAGCAAGTCATGCAGTCAGCTAAGGTTAAGGTGATAACAGGTCACATAAGTGCAGAGAACATCAAAGCATTATTTTTCTTTCTCTCTAGTTGATTAATACCTGCTGACTGCATTGCCAAAGACTCCCCGAATATTATCCACTACAGATGCGTTGGGTAGAGTCCTCACATCTGCTACAGTCTCTCCTTGCTGGAAAAACAGAGCGTAAATAATACTGAAAACTTCTTTGTGGCCTTTTTTTTGTCAGTGTGCTCAAACAAAGAAACACAACAGAAGTGTAAATAGAAATGTACCAGCTATAGCTTTGTTCTTGTTTTTAAAAAAATCATATATCAATCATATCTCACCTTTTTGACAGAAAAACTTTTTCCTGAATTGTGTATTGCGTACCTTCAAAATAACATGTTAACATGCGAGTTATTCAAACACAAGGATGTTCTTCAAATATGCAGGAATCACATGACACGAGGCGAGATGACAGACCTGCTGACCACCTCTACAATCCTGGAGTACTCATCACTGGGGCTCTTTAAAGCTTTCCTCCTGGTGGACACATTATAGAAGAGGTCCTCCACCTGCACACAGGAAGAGCAAACTAATTGTAGGTTTCTGAGCATCTGTAAACTCCATTCTGTTAACGTGATCCACAACAAACGCACAAGAATCTGTGTTCCCTGGTTGCCAGCACATGGTTTGGGGGGGCCTTTTAGTTTGCCATCGCTGTAGCTGGCCCTGCACGATGAAAAAATAAAGAAGATAAATCCCAAGAGCTCTGACATCCTGATTACCTTCTATGTATCATGATGGAGATGAATCAAAATAGATGATTTAACATGTCAGCAGACCTGTAGGCGCACTTTGCATCAGCTGTCTTTGTCGTTATGGTCACATGTGCAACATGGCTTACGCTCGCAAGCGCCTGCAAACAATGACAAAGACGACAAACATGGTGAGCGACAAAATGTGTCAACATTTAATGACCTGAAGGCTGTTACTGCTCCAGAGCTCACCTCTCCTCTGAATCCATAGGTTGCAATCTCTGAGAGGTCCTCAAAAGTCTGGAGTTTGCTGGTGGTAAACCTTTCACAAACAATTTCCAGATCTTCTTTCTGCCTCCGAAATAAAACAGACAGCTTGGTCAGAGAAAAAAATGCAGATTGAAAGACAGTGGCACTGACACAAACCATAAATCTAACCCAGCGTGGGCAGAGGGGGCAAACAACATCTTTCCCAAGGGTCCTGTTATGTCTTTTGGTTAACATTTATAGCTTCCACATGGGGAATTCATGTTGTGACATGAGCTACAGTTTGGTAAAGACACTTTTGAAGGGGGGCGGATCTTGACCCAGGTCACCCACCCTGATGCCAGTGCCGTTGTCCTGAATCTGAAGCAGCTTCAGTCCGCCGTCTTTCACCGTCACCTGAATGTTTGTGGACTTTGCATCCAAGCTGTAACATTTTAAAACACATATCATAGTGATTAAACATCGAGTCAGTTCACAGTATCACGGTTACTAGGTGTTGTTAAGCGGCTTTGCCACAAAACGTGATGTAAACACTGGAGGCTCATGACATATACCCATTAGTCCCACTGCTATTTTTTCAAGCCACTAGTCAAAGACTTGACATTATATTTCGTCACAAAATTAACTGTATCGAGTAGCTCGTTAGTCACCAGTTTTCAATCAGCTCCTTGACGCCGTTGGCAGGGCGCTGGATGACTTCTCCTGCCGCTATGCGGTTGACAACAGTCTCGTCGAGCCTCCGGATAACTCCCGCCATGTTCACAGCGCTGCTGACTTGTCTTCAGAGTAGTTAAACAGCAAATAATAGATGTAAATACACATTCATATGGATTTTAAAAAAGCTATGTGTATATGCTAAAGTGTAGCATCACAACTTGTGCAAGAAACCATGCATGGAGACCAGAGATGTGAAAAGTTGAAGGACTCACTCTCACTGGAAATGTCAGAATAAAGTTAAAGTCATTAACTTTACTAGAAACGGCTGTATGAATGTTATTATTATTATAATTATTATTATTGCATTATTTACTCACAAAGAAGGCTTAACATGTTTATTATTGTATGTCACGCGTGGCTGTTGATAAAACAATGTTGTTCCAATTACCATCTTCTCACAACCACGTGATTCATCTTCTCAATAATACACGATCTTCGATCAGACTGCGCGGGGAGAAAACGTGGGGGCGTGGCCTGCGTCACGCAGCGGGAGGACGTCATTCACCGGAAGTCTTCTTCTTTTGTTTATATTTTATTTAGCAGCATCGACATGTGCACAGCGCCTCATAATAATGACTTATGTACAGTGTATTTTTACAGTATGCCACAACCTTCACCAAAAAGCAAAAAGATTAAAAGGCAATTTTTATCAGTATGCATGGTATACCACTTTGTGTTCACATAAAACATCATAATATAGTCATGTTCTTGCAGCTTCTGCCGTAATTTTAACAAACAAATGAATTCATCAAATGTTTCATCACTTAAAACACACTATTACACCACTTAAGCTCCTTTTCTCTTTAAACTCTTAGTACTGATAAGACAAGTGATTCACTGATAAGTGTGTCTGTGTGTGCCTTTGGCAGGTCCACCTCTGGAATGTGTTTAAAGTGACTTCTTTGGCCAAAATCCAAAGTAACAAGATAAAGTCAGTTGTCCCCCTGGGGAAGGTATCTTTTGCTTGATCTGCAAAAATGTCAATCAGTTATCAGCACTTGTCCTGAAGACAATGTCTGCCCGTTGTTACACAATTGTTTATTTTAAAAAGAAGAAACAGTACAAATTAATAAAGCCACATGATAAAAAATGTGTTTGTTATATGTAGTCCCTGGCCATGGTGTTAAAAAGGTTATGTCACCTCAGTTATTATCAATATTTTTGTCTCTTTCTTAGTGAGCTATTGAAGAATTTACTCTATAATGTATAACACAATGGCAAGTTCAAATTCCAGGTCCATTGATCTATAAACAGCATTCCAACCCAGTCCTTTGTCTTCACTTGCACCAGAAAATGTAGCCCTACAGCAAAACTCAGTAGAAAGAAAAAATATATATCTGTTAACATGAATACTCTGGATATCATTCGTTAGACAGCTTTTCTGCAGTACTCTGCATAGCACATTCATTTATTACAGATTCCCTGTAGTCTTCAACTGTGAACACATAATCGGCCAGACCACAGACTGTGTCTGCATTCCTCATAGAGCCACATGTCAACAGCAGAACTGTCCAAAATGCCCAAAATTTGCAAACATTTAAAAAGTTCTTACAAAAGGTATTTTATAATGTTTTTTTGTTTGTTTATTTGTTTGTTTTGTTTTTGATTAAAATGAATCTACATTATACTACTATATATTATATGATTGTTACAGAAGGTGCAAAAATTATGTTGCAAGGCTGCCAAACTTTGTCCTCAGGCAAAATGACCTCAGCACAATAAAATGCCGTAAGTAGGCTGTCCTGGGAGTGGCGCTGTTTGGATGTCATTACCAGTCTTCTCAATGCAGTCCAACCTGAACTTAGTTCTGGCTAATGGAAAGACATCAGAGGAACACACTATTCTTTAATACAACAAACAAATAAACTGAGAACAGGTGCTGAAAACTAAATCTGGATTGTTTTTCCACCAATCTATATTTGTGAATGAAACAGAAATAAATATTATAATTTAGTCTAATTATATAATAATATAATAATAATAATAATAATAATAATCATCACTATTATTATTACTATTATTGATTTACACACAGTCCTCCTTTATACATATCAATTATATGGGCTGATTGTGTGAGCGTTAAAGTAAAGGTGGTGTCATAATAAGCTTCACATAATTTAAAAATAAAACAAATAGAAGAGGAGTCCATCATAAAAACTTAATAAAAATGAAATCAACATCTCCTACAGTCCAAAATAAGAGAATTAAATGTGGACTATCAGATCCTTGTCCTCTAAAGTTATTTTAGTCAATGAATTAATATCTGATTATGATATTGATTTATTTTGTCTTACTGAAACCTGGCTGCAGGAGGATGAATATGGTATAGCCAGCAGACTCGTAACTTAAAGAAAGAGGCACGTAAATCTGAACGCAAATGGCGTGCCACTAAACTGGAAGAATCTCATTTAGTCTGGCAAGATAATCTTAAAACATAGAGGAAGGTTCTCCGTAATGTCAGAGCAGCCTATTACTCTTCATAAATAGAGGAAAATAAGAACAGCCCCAGGTTTCTCTTCAGCACTGTAGCCAGGCTAACAGAGAACTACAGCTCTACTGAGCCATCTATTCTTTTAGGTCTAACTAGTGTTGACTTCATGAGCTTCTTTAATCATAAAATTATAACTCTTAGAGACAAAATCCATCACCTCTTGCCCTCAACAGGCACTGATCTGCATTCTGATACAGCAAGTTTGGAAACAGCTGTAAACCTGTAAACCTGATATATATTTAGACTGTTTTTCTCCCATCGCCCTTTATCAAATAACTTTATTCATTTCTGCAGCTAAGCCTTCAACCTGTCTCTTAGACCCTATCCCAACCAGGCTGCTCAATGATGTTTTACCTCTAGTTAGTCCTTCTTTATTGGATATGATTAATCTGTCTTTATTATCAGGATATGTACCACAGTCCTGTAAAGTAGCTGTAATTAAACCTCTTCTTAAAAAGCCCACTCTAGATCCAGAGGTTTTAGCCAATTACAGACTGATATCACCTCCTTCCCTTTCTCTCTAAGATACTTGAGAAAGCTGTAGCCAATCAGCTGATACTTGAGAAAGCTGTAGCCAATCAGCTGTGTGACTTTCTCAATAAGAACAGTTTATTTGAGGATTCAAAGGTTCACACAAGGTTCTGTACTAGGACCACTTCTATTCAGTTTATGCTTCCTCTAGGGAACATTATTAGGAATCATTCTATTAATTTTCATTGTTATGTTGACCACACCCAATTATATTTATCGATCAAGCCTAATGAAACCAATCATTACCTAAACTCCAAGCATGCCTTAAGGATATAAAAAGTTGGATGACCTACAATTTTCTAATGTTAAATACAGACAAAACTGAAGTTCTTGTAATTGGACCCAAACACCTCAGAAGCTCTCTTTCTAGAGACTTCACTAGAGGATCACGCTGGCCTCCAGCTCCACCGTAAAGAATCTGGGAGTTATCTTTGATCAGGATTTGTCCTTTAACATCCACATAAAACAAATTTCAAGGACTGCATTATTCCACGTAACATCGTCAAAATCAGACGCATTGTATCTCAAGGGGATGCAGAAAAACTAGTACACATATTTGTTACTTCTAGGCTGGACTATTGTAACTCTTTGTTATCAGGCTGCTGCAATAAGTCTCTTAGGAGATCACATCTCTCACATTTTGGCTTCCTTGCACTGGCTACCTGTTAAATCTAGAATATAATTTATAAAATTCTTCTCCTTACTTACAAAGCTCTTCATGGTCAGGCACCATCATATCTAAAAGAGCTCATAGTACCTTACTACCCCTCTAGAACACTGCGCTTTCAGAATGCTGGGTTCCTTGTGGTTCCTATAGTTTCCAAAAGTAGATTGGGAGCCAGAGCTTTCTCACTAACTAAACTTCTTCCCCAGAGTTTCTATGCTCTCTCGTCCAGCAGGTTCTCATGGATTGTTGATTTGATTAATTGGCTTGCCCTTTACTGACATTTTATCAGGCTCCATAATTGTAGTTCTACATTGCCTTGAGGCGTTGGATCCTTTCTACAGCCAAATATGGATTAAATGCAGCAGTCGAAACAAAAATTAAATTTGAACTTTAGAAAGTGTGTGTTTGTGCAATAACATCATACTTGTGACCTTTTATTTTTGTAGACCATGCAAATCCAACTGCGTTCCAGGGAAGCATCTAAACATGGGAAAGTCAGCTGTAAAACTGGATGTTCCTTTAAACCTAAAGCATATTTTATACTGTATAAGCCTACAACAGAAAGTCCCTAAGAGCTAACTTGGCACAGTTTAGTAGTTCAGCAGCTTGGTGTGTCACACTTTGAGTCTGTGCCAACACAACTTCAGGGCTACAAACGTACTAACCACAAGCAGATAAAAGCAAACAACACAACCTGAAAGGTCACTGGATCATGAGATAGACGGACACAACACAGAGCTGAATGAGAAAATAACTAAATGCAACAACAGTACAAAAGTAGGATACAGATTTAGCACATTTCTGCCTCTTGACTATGTCAGGAGTTACATCACTATGATGTCAAGCACTTTCTCCTACATTAACTTCTGTCATTAAATCCAGATGTGTGCTATATCGCATGCATCCTTCACATTCTGGTTTATGTTGATCCACTTCTCCCTTTAGACCTTGGGAAATTGCCAGCCATTGTGTTGTCTTTGCATCTAAGATGTATTTGGGGGGGATATGATGTCTGTCCTGAGACACATGTCGCTGACTCAATACAGAACATTCCAGTATGTGCTGTAGCTGCAGGATGTGACTCAGGATACACTACAATAGAACTGGAAAAAAGTAGAAAAGGTGATGGACGGAAGACAACATTGCAAAATGTAAAGCACAGTTGTTGCTTGCACAAGGGAGATAATTGTCCTCAGGGTTTGTCCTCATCTTTCTAATGTCAGGCAGTAATTATTATGTCACTGTAGGCTGCGGTTCTCTATCTAGTCTCTGTAAATGTACTGTTTGATTGCATGAAACTGTAAATAATGTTGCATGAAATGCTCCAACAAGTAGTAGTCTGGGTGGGGTCAGAACTGGTTGTGTATCTCACAGGTCACAAAGGCCTGGTTTTTACTTTGCTCTTATTCTTCTTGTAGCACTTTGCTGTCTGCTTTTTCTATTCTTTTTTTACTGCAACTCAGATTACAACTGATTCAAAGAGCAGCCACTGCAATACCTGTAGCAACCTGCCACACACAATGACAGCCACATGCAAGCATGCATGCTACTGTGATTGCACATAAACTTGCAGGTGCACACATGCATACAGAACATGCATTAACACTGAACAGAAACTAAAGAGGATTCTTAAAAAAGAGAGATTATAAATCTTTCAATACAGAAATTTCTCAATGACACACAGAGCAGAATGCACTCCAAAATACACAAACACTGTCAACAAGCAAAGACATATTCAAATCAGATACAAATCTACTCCTGCTGCTGAGTAGTACACCTATAGTGTGTAACAAGTTCAGCCCAGAGTTGCCCAACATGTTCTTCAAATGCAGTTTAAAACAGAGGTGTCCTTAAACACAACCTGGAACCATTCCACACCTCTGTGATGTGAGGTGTAGATACATTCCACACTGACACAAGCCTGCTGTTTCTACTTCTGTGGTTTTGTCTCACCTGTGTGTTTATGTCCACTCCTTTCTTCACCAGAAAGGTGATAATCTCTGGCTGGACACCCATAGCCTTCTCTGACAAACCTGTAGAGTGATCAATGCCATTAAACCCCATGCCACAGCAGCTAAAATGTGCATAGTATCTCTTAGAGACAAAATGTTGTGGGAATACAAACATCTATGGAATCTGCCATGGTCTCGCCAAGTGACAAATATAGATGGGCCTGTCTTTCCTTTAATGATAATGGACTCTCACATATTCACTACTAATCTAGAATCAAATTAGATGAGTTCTCCTCTGCTTTTTAAATCATGCCCAAGAATTTGATCATCTCAGCTCTTATGGATTATATAGCAAGGACATGCATCGTCACCACACTACAAGTAATACTCCAATCCAAGTGTAGTGACTTCAGCACTCATATGTAACTGGACTAATTCATCATCCTCTTAATTCCGCCTTCATCATCTCTGTGGGCAAGCATGATCTCACCTCCTTGAGAAACAGCTAAGACTTCCTCCGTCAGATGATGCATCTGGAAATGGATTCTGCAGCTGACGCTCTTCCCTTTTCCATTGTTTTCGTATACTCTTCCTTCTCCTGGGACATTAGCTCCTTATCAGTTCAAAAGCCTTGCGACAAGATGTAAACATAAGATGAACACATATTCTCCTAGATAAACAAAAAACGTGGTGCTACTGCAGAAGGCAGAGCTACAAGTAGTTTTCCTGACCAAAGACACAAATTATTACATTATTTAAAATTATAGATCGATAATCTGCAGATACTCCACTCAATGCTACAGGCTGTACTTTGAGTTAACTCAAAAACCGCGTATACTTTCATGTAAGCAAGGACTATTGACCCTAAATTCCAATACGAAGGGAAAGATTTGTGGTAATGGGTTGGACTGAAGTAAGACTAAAGGTGTAACACAGAATTGATTGCAATTTATACTATATTCTATAAATAAATGGTAAAACCAGGTTAAGACATTTCATGCAAAACCACACATATCAACCTCATGGCAGCATAACAGGAACAGTCAGTGTATATAAATTTTCATTTCAAGATATTTCAGATCAGTCCAAAATAGTGGAAAGACCAACCGATCAACAATGCTATGCCCAGAGTCAGGCAGCTCATTTTGCTGAATGTTTTTGGCACCTGTTTAGGCATGTGAGTCCCCACATTAAAAAAGACTTGCTATCACCAGTCTGGTCATGCCCTACAATTGAAATTATGCTTTATGTTCATCATTAAAGCATTTTGTGGTCTTGAGTTTTCGCTTCTGATTTGAAAATGTGAATTTGAATAGTTCACTGTAAAAAGTGTAAAAAATTAGGTCCAAGCCTCTCGAGTTGGCATATTTCACATCTGCATTGACAGTTTACAATATAATGTCACATATATGACCCCACGTGAATAAGTAATGTCCAACATTATAAACTATCTTCTATTTATCTTTATCAGTATAATATAATCTCCTCTGTTGTTTACTTTGTGTTTACCACATGATATACTGTGTCTTTGCTCAACAATAACAGTTCATTTTGAAGGACATTGTGTTATCACATAAATCTTATCAGTGATTCTTTGTAGGTTTGATTCATACATTCCTGGGAATGTTTTATGAAACGGGAGGGTTCCAGCTCTGAGTCAGTATTGACCAAGTTTATATTTCGTAATCACAGCTGTCAGTCACAAAACCAAAAGGGAGGACACTAGATGCCTGTTTTTTCTGAGGTGAATGCTGCCTTGTGGTATGTCGTGTAGCAACTATTGTTGAACTCAGCGAATGTTCATTTTGATGTTTCTATTCGAACTGCTCCTCTGTGTGCCTTGGGTGGTGCCTGGAGGAAACAAAGAGGGATTGTCTTCAAGTCGTCACTTGAACTGGTATGTTACATCACTTCCTCTACTTTAACAGATTTTATCCTGACATGGCTATTTTAGGTCTTAGTGTGGAGCCGCCATAAAGGAAAAAAATCAGTCTCCCTCACTCCTTTCAAGGTTTAACAAAACATGTGCTACAAGGTCCTATCTTGGAAATCCAGATGACCTTCCTTTCAACCTTCAAAGCTAGGTTTCTACTTGAGTACTCTCACTAAACCACAGAGTGAAGATACATCACAGCCTGTCTATTGAGGTAATATAATTTCAGTCCGTATCCATTATTGTAAATGGTGCAAAAGAGATTGTTAATGAACCGTATAAAGAAACAAAAGAATACCTGCTGGCACAGTGTGGCAGAAGAAGCCTTTCAGGCAGGCTTTGAGGCTTTGTCCTGGTGGCATCCTGCCGCTCCGTTCATTTGCTTGTATAGACTGCACCCTTATCACATAGTGGCAGGGTAGTCTTTAAAATAATCAGAATCACCCTGTACCGCCATTGTTTGTTGATATTTCTCACCACATTAAAACAGTTGAGGTGAACAAATTATAAAGGTTTATAATTTATGTCACACAAGACTATACACACACCAGACAGACACCAGACGGCACTCTAGAGGTTGGTTATATAATTCCCTTTTTTTTCCTATTCTTTATTTAAAGAATTTTTTTGGCCTTTTTAAGCTTTGACAGAGACAGAGCTTGAAGAATGACAGGAATGTGGGGAGAGAAAGATGGGGAATGACGTGCAGGAAAGAGCCACAGGTCAGATTCGAACCACTCTTTTCATTCAAAATGTTTTGCAGGTCTGATCATTGTTTGCTAGCCGTACACCCATGCAATGACATATGTTATGGATGAATGGGACAGAGCCTTTGAGTCTTATGGTGTCATCAGTTAACAGCTGTGTAATAAATATTAAATAAGCTAAATTCAAGGGACATTTTAAGTGGTAATATGTAG
This sequence comes from Larimichthys crocea, assembly GCF_000972845.2. Lineage (NCBI taxonomy): Eukaryota > Metazoa > Chordata > Actinopteri > Sciaenidae > Larimichthys > Larimichthys crocea. Next base: position 10,846,369 of record NC_040013.1, read on the forward strand.
CCTGTTTTTCACTTTTCCAAACAGTTCTCTGTTTACAGTTTCATCTCCTGAGCTACAGTTATTAAGGAATATCGTATAATAGCCTTTGGCAAACTCTACCTTAATTAGGTGCACCCCTTTTTAAAAATTTCCAATTCGTATGGGGCTCCTGGGCAACAATGAGTCATGGGCCCATACTGATCGCAAGGACTTATTATCTGTTGGATCCCCTCCTTTTTTCTCTTCTCTATTCTTCTTTTCTCTTTTGTGTATTATTTTATGTACATGTTGGGTTCTGTTTCTATATGTATGGAAAATAAATTAAATATTAAGTGTAAAACAATAATAATAATAAGAAGAAGAATAAAAAGCCCCCAATAAAGCAAACTATAACATGAAATTATAAATAAAATTAGCTACCTTATTTATAGATCATATTGTGCTTTATTGGTGCATAATAGCAAACAAAGTCTCAATTTATCAATCTACCACAAAGTTTTGGGTAGCCCTGGGCCAATAGCCAGTATAACCTGTTGCTAATACAGTGGTGGTTCTATTAATACTTTTGATTAAATAAGGCTAGTAGTTACAGATTATGAACCCCTTGGAGGGTGTCCCATAACAAAGTGGTGCACTTTTTCTATCTGTCTGTACTTTCATTTACTTATTTAAAAGAATTACTTTCCAGCCATTAAACAATAAAGTTATAAATAAGGTAAACAATATATAAAGTTGGGTTACATACCAACTTTATATCTTATCAGTGAGAATGTCTGGATGTAATATTTTAATAATTGATATATGGACTGATATAATGTTAATTAGGGAGCCGATAGCCGCAGTTATCAGATAAAAGATGAGCAGAGTTCAGTCGGACAAGCGTAGACACAGCTGTCAGAGGAGAAGTGAACCAACAGAGGCGGGGCGAAGGTTGTTAGTCGACACAGTAGTTTTTCTTCTGTGTGCTGTGTCTATCATTCTCGCCAACATGCCTCAAGCATGACAATGAACTGGTTTATCTGGGTGACGGGAAAAAGGCAATGTAACAAAACTTTCGACGAAGTCCCAACTGGACGAGAAGCGCGACACAGAGGCGAAGAAACACGTAATGAAGAAAGCAAAGATGACTGGCTCAAAGTTTAACCGACGGAAAGCTTGACGAGGGAAATAACAGTGAGGTAAGTTAAGTTCAGCAAACGGCGTCTGGCCTATCTGGTTTTATGTTTTGGGTATGAAGTCTAACATATGGTTGGCTCATGCTGGCGTGTTGTTTGGTATTGTTGAAGTTTTCTTACATGTTATCTCGGCTCACTGGGGGAAAAAAAACAAGTGTCGATAAAGCGTGGACTACTTTCAGCACATAATGGTGACCAAAATCTTGTTTTTATCCTTCGACTTGTGCGTATTGTTTTGTTTGTTTGTTTGTTTTTATTTTTGTTTGTTTTCTTGGGGGTGTTTCCTCCCGGCTCGGTTCTCACATATGTGGTTTCGCATGAACTTGCAAATGGAGACTTGGCTTTATGGCCACAGGGAGAAGCCACACCCATGACCCATCTACCCTGTGGTTAGATTCCCCTCATTCATTGTGCTTTTAGCAGTACAGTATTATGACTGAGAGACGATCTTTGTGGTAAGGCCTGTATCTCTTGTATGAAAACTACAGACCTGATCTGAATGACTTAGACAATTTGATTCAAAGTTTTTAGGGTAAAACGATATTAATATTATGTTATTATATATATATAGATATATATATATATATATATATATATATATATATATATATATATGAAATCATCAAAACAATGATCAATCCAATTAACTTTGTACCACTATTATGCACCACATCTGACAAAAAAACAAAACTGCAAGAACAATGTTATTAGTTTTAGCTCATTATTGCTTGTAAGCATTCATGTAAACTACAGAAAGTGATTATATCACATTATAGTTCTTATGACTATCATTTAAGACAAGCAAATGTTCCCATTGGCGAAGCTGGAACCTGCTTTTACTACTATATTATATACATTTACTACTATACATTAAATTCATCACGTCTGCTTTAACCCTATCCCTTTCTTTAGATTACAGCATGGCACGTCGCTCCCAGTGTTCCTCTGCTGGGGACAACCCCCTGAACCCCAACTACCTCCCTCCTCACTATCGTGAAGAGTACCGCTTGGCTATCGATGCACTGGTTGAGGAGGACTTGGAAGGATACTATCAATTCCTCCAAAGAGCAGATGTGGTGGACTTTCTGTCCTCACCTGAGATTCAGTATATTCAGGAATCTGTTCAGGTTCCTCAGTTGGTGAGCCAGCCTGAACCCCGTTTTCTGGAAACTGGTGCAGATGGCTCCTCAGACACTTACTGGCCGATTCACTCTGACCTGGACGCCCCAGGTTTGGATCTTGGCTGGCCTCAGCTGCATCACTTAATTGGGCCCACAGAGGTCACCACTCTGGTTAACCCTCCTGAACCAGACATGCCAAGTATCAAGGAGCAGGCCCGACGACTTATCAAGAATGCTCAGCAGGTACATCTTTCATTTTCTCTATGAATGGAGACTTCATGCCAGACATACCATAATGAGTGTCACTGGTTTGACTGCGTTGCTTTTACATCTGTGTTGTTTGTGTCTTTTATCTCCCCAGGTGATTGCTATAGCGATGGACATGTTTACTGATGTTGACATTTTTCATGATATTCTCACTGCTGCCATGAGAAATGTTGCCGTGTACATCCTGCTTGACAATCAGAATGCACATCACTTTGTCAACATGGTGTCCAACTGCAGAGTCGATCTACAGAGCATAGAGGTGAGTACATATACATTAAAAATATTACATTTTGGTACAGGCACTGTAATGGAGTGATTTTTTTATTTTTTAGATGGAATCACTGATTCCACCCATTCTTAGAAATGTTCTAATAATCTCTGAATATGAAACTAGTGGTAGTGAATTAAGTTTTGAAAGTTTATTGATCTCTTTCTTTACAATTTGACTACAGAAGCCGAAAAACATTACATATGCTGATGTAATGTTACAATTTTTATTTTTTAAATACATGAAGTTTTGTAATATTCTGTATTTTTATTATCAGCAAATAGATCTAAAATAACAATGAATTAATCCTACTGTGAAGAACTGTTTATGTATCTAAATATAGTATAGCTATATCATGTAGTTTATTCCTCTGTGCCACCGAGCCCAGACATTTATTAAAAACATATTTTCTGAGCCACAGTGTTGGACTAGGTTTCATGTTTTCCTTTATTACATGGACATTTTGACTCACTCGCGGCTGCTGTAAAAACCCACTAGAGCACCAAATGTGTATTAATCAGAGAATCATAGTGCAAACATTTGCCCCAGCAAATGCAAACATTTGCTGAAAACTATATATTGTATTTTTGATCCACAAGATCTGCTGTAAAAAGGGCTTGAGGCCACAGGCAATTGTAGTGAAGTCACAAAGTAGTACAATAGACTTATACTTTAATAGTCTTATGAAGAAAAGCACAAGTATACTTCGCACACTAAACACACTGTTGCAAGAAGTGACTCCATCATACAGATAAAGGAAACAGCTTTTTCTTTCTGAACATCACAAGGCAGATATGCACTTCCAGCAGGCTTGAGAGAAGAATTTATTAAATACCATTATTAGTTGTTGAACAGCAAACATCTTATTTGATTAAACAGTCATCTTGTTTTTTCCAGCAATGTGAATCATACATGTATCATCAGTAGTATTTTCAAGCTTCTGGACTGCCTATGATGTTTATTATTTTTTCTTTATCCTGTTATATGCTGTATATTACGTGTTTGCTTTTACTATATGTGTGCTTTGCTTCTCTTCTGTATGCCTACAACACGATGCTATGTTGTCCTTTGTAATGTTCAGTTTGTTCTGTCATGTTGAAATGCCTGCTCAGATAAAATTAACAAATCTGGCTCATTTACATGACATTGCTTTTAATAATAATATGTGTTGTCCCTGATACATACAGTAATTATAGATTGTAATGTATTTTCCCTCTGATAGAAACCACCACCACCAACTGCATACTACTGTAAAAGGGAACTTGAAATGCAGCCATTTTCTGTTTCCTTATTTTGGAGGTGGTAGTGCTAATGCAATGCTGCCATCTAGCTTGTATTGCAATCAAAACATTAACACCACCGTACACTCCTGCACATGCACTACTACAGTTTAATGTTTATTTTTCTTTGATGTGTGTCTTGCAGTTTTTACGTGTGAGAACAGTGTCTGGCATCACATATCACTGCCGCTCAGGGAAAACCTTCAAAGGTCAGATGATGGATCGCTTCTTGTTGACAGACTGCAGGGCTGTGCTGAGTGGAAATTACAGGTGATTTTGTTTAAAACAGCCACAGGAGGTCATACCTCTACACTTCATACCACACAAGGCTTTGAGTGATTAAATTAATATATTTTTTATTATGTTTAGTTCATTCACAAAACTGACATGCCTATGACATGCTTCTATTAATTCTACTTATCATCATGTCTTTGTCCAGCTTCATGTGGTCTTTCGAGAAGCTCCACCGTGGTATGGCACACCTTTTCCTTGGACAGCTTGTATCGACCTTTGATGAAGAGTTTCGTATTCTGTTTGCTCAGTCCGAACCGCTGATCATTGAAAATGTGCTTCCTCCAATAGAAGATTGTAACCCTTTACAAAAAAGGCAATACTCAAGTGACAGGACTGCACTGTACCGAGATTCAAGGAAATTTCTATCATCAGAACCTGCTCATCCAGAGGAATGGGCGAGGCATCCCTATGATGACCGCATGGAGATGGATTGGAGAATGATGCCCCTTAAAAGGCAGGAACCTGTGTATGGCCCTCCAGATATGTATGGCAGGTTTCCACCCCAGCAATCACGCTTGGATCCATCTTTTGATCAGGGCCCCTCCAGGATGCACATGATGGAAAATCCTGCCTTCAAACGTCACAGTTATGCTGAAGGTGTTCACGGTAGACACTCACTCCCATTCTTGCCGCAACAGGGAATGCCAGAGCCTGAGATCCAGGGAAGGCAATTTCACAGGGGGCACCAGCCTTATCCAGGACCAGGAAAAGAAGCAGATTACAGTGCCTATGATAAGTTCTGGAACCAAGACTTTCTTTTGGCAGATCAGTATTCTGAACCTGGTTTACCACAAGAAATGGAACCACCTCATAACTTTGACCCTGTGCTTAACTATTTATCTTCTACCAGAAATGTAGACTTTGACCAGGGCTCAGAGAAATTGCCACCTGCAGCAGATTTACCTTTTAGTTCATCTCATTCTAAAAGATTGAATGTAGGGCAGCCATATATCTGCCAAACATCTCCCACCCCCTCAAATCCAACTGAGCAGAAGCAGTTCTTCCAGGAACCTAACATTGACCGCAAGGATCCTTTGGTAAAACGGGGCCTAAGAGACTGGAGGATTAGCTCATATCTCAGTGCATATGATATTCCGGGAGATGAAGACCTGCCTCTGGCACCACCAAATGTATCAGATCCCTTTGAAGAGCCTAATCCCGTACAGCAAACAGCACCAGGTATAGATTTGTCTGTCCCTATAATACCTAATGTCAGAGAGTTTAAGATCCCTGCAATACCAAGGGCAAGTCAGATGCCAAGTTATGCCAAAACCACAGCACAAGAACAGCTAAAGAAAATGCCTGATGAACCCACAGCAGTGGCAGCAGAAACCAAAACAACACCAACACCTTCAGAGGAGTCATCATCCACAACTGAAGGGGAAAAGATGGAGGAGGCAGAGCAAAAGGAACCAAAAACTGCTGGTCTTTATAGAGAGGAGTCGTTCCGCAGGAAATATAATGTAGCAGTCCCAAGGAGCTCTAGGTTAAGATCTTCTTTAATATTCAGTTCTCTGGATCAACAGAATGCTTCTCAAGATACCAAAGCTACCCCAGGACAACAGGATGAGGAAAGTGACAAAAATGAGTCTGAACAGACAAAACTACCTTTTGTTTTAGGACAAAGGAGGTCTATTGCAAGGGAACCTTTTGAATGGAGTCGTTACATGAAGTCAGCCACTTTTGATAACTCTGCCACAGACTCATCCAAACCAGATGATGGAAACCGTAAAGGAGATGATAAAAATTCATCAACGGATGCAAATTCAAAGAATATTTCAGAAAACCCTGGGGTAAAAGAGTCATTAAAACCAACAGATGAAGGGCAAGCAAAGTCTTCACCATCAGTTTCCCAAGCCAAGCCTTCTGAAGCTGAGCTGCCCAAAACTGATCAACCAGTAAAGCCACCCAAATCTTTGCTCACATGTGAATTATATGTAGATATGAGTGATCCTGATTCAAGGCTAATGTTTTTTAAAGAATTGGCAGCAAAACGCAAAGCTGCTAAGGCTGCCGAAGCTGAAAAGAGCAAAGAGAAGGTTCCAATGAAACCACCAGCTGAACCGAAAAGCAATACTACTGTTAAAAAGGAGGAACCTGTGCCACAAGAAATCACAGAAATGATGATTAATACTACAACATCTAAGGATTTATCAGAAAAAAATGCTACTGCAGAGGATCCAGGGAAAACAGTATCCACAGAGGCATGCAAATCAGTCAGCCTATCTTTAGATGCTACTGATAAAACTGACAAGGAGAACAGCCAGGTCAAGAATGATCACAACACCACCCAAAGCTGTGAAGAACAAACCAGTGTTTCAACTGATTCACAGAAGATAAAGCTGAAGAACAGCCAGTCAGCAGAAACTCTGCATGTTTCTGTACAACCAGAAGCACATCAGAGTGAACTACCAGATGGACCAACGCTGTTAAATCCTGCTGTAAAAAAGAGTAGCCCCAGTCATCCACCTACACCAACAAATGCTACTCCCCCTGATGTCCCTTCTCTTGCAAAAGGTACTGATGAAAGTGAAACCACATGCCTTGATTCTACCTCAGAGGAGTCTAGTTCCCAAACTCACAGTTTAGTGGAGGTACCACCAGCTTCTGCATTTGCTGCATTGGATTCTAAAACCCAAAATCTTGAATCAGTTCAGTCAGAAACCAACATCTCATCTCCTCCGACATCTGAACAACACACTAAATCAGAACTCAGTGCTTCTAACCCATCAGTACAAAGCTCTTCCTCTGATCACATTCTGACAGATTCTGGTTCACAAATCAATCTAAATCCTCCACCCTCTAACTCTACTCCTTTTTCCACTCCAGTAGATGCCATATCTTCTGATGCTACCCCACAAGACTCAGGCTCAACCCAAACTTCAAGCTTATTGTTACCAAGTGCACAGGAAACTGTCAGCCTTTTAGCCCAATTGGTTGAGGAAACTTCACAAAAATCTACAGATTCTTCTGTAAGCCAAACAGAATCTGAGTCTACCAAAGCTAATCTAGATCATGTTTCTCACTTGAAATTGTCTGAGACCTCTTCTGCAGTTGAATCTGCACATGTGGAGTCTGATATTTCTTCAGAGAAATGTGGTGCTGGTTCAGAACCAAATACATCCTCATTACAGTCCCCTAAAAAGGCAGATTCTGAAGAATCTTGTGCTCCTACCCCTTCAGAAAAAGATGCTCCTGAATCCGCTTCTGCAGTTGAATCTGCACATGTGGAGTCTGATATTACTTTAGAGAAATGTGGTGCTGGTTCAGAACCAAATACATCCTCATTACAGTCCCCTAAAAAGGCAGATTCTGAAGAATCTTGTTCTCCTACCCCTTCAGAAAAAAATGCTCCTGAATCAGAAAACAACTCTCTACAGGTTGTTGGAGAGGAGTCTGAGGTAATTGGGCCATCTAAGGATGTTAAAGTGGAAAGCACACCTCCTAGTCTTAGTCATTCATTGCCTGAGGCATGTTTACCTAATGTAGCTGATCTGGAAAGTAAATCCAGTTCTGATAAAAATGAGATCATTATTCCTACTCCCTGCCCATCAGGCCGTCCACTGGAGGGTTCTCCAGCAGAAACCAGCCCACCTGTCCATCCTGACACAACCCCTAATGCTTCCCAGGCAGAAACAACTTCATCTCCTCAAGATGCACCAAAACACGTGACCCCACCCACTGAACTTAACCTGACGGGACCTATCACCCCCTCCCCTGCTGAAACAGTATCATGTTTTTCTCATTTAACTGAGTCAATTGGAGAAGTTTCGTCCCCTGAGGCTGAAAAAACATTGTGTTTAGATACCCACTCTCTTCCAGATCATGTTACAACAGACTCAAATGAAAGTTCAATGCCCCCATCAACAGAAGCTTGTAATCCAACTGAGCCTACCTCAAAAGACCCTATCGAGCCTGATCTGCCATGTGAACCACCTGAACCTGCTATTTCTGAAAATCACCCCTCAGAGCCACCTGTGTCTGTGGAAAATAGTAATGTGGACAGTCAGAATGATGTAAGCCAAGAGCCCAAAATGTCTAACTCGTCTGAATCGTCCTGTAGTGAGAAAACAAATGACCAAATAAGTCAAAATAACAGCTCAGAAATGCCAGAGATCCCATCAGATGAAGTAGTTCCTACATCACCACAGTCCAAGCAGCTCAAATCAAGTCACTCTCGCTACCAATCATCAACAGCCAACGTGATCTCAAGTAGCAACCTCAGAGACGATACAAAACTGCTTCTGGAGCAAATTTCTGCTAATAGCCAAAACAGGAACGATGCTGCCAAAGAGTCTCCTGTCACTGATGATGAGAAAGAAGACAAAGCTGACAAAAATGCCAAAAGGGATAAAGAAAGAGGGATACGGTCACTCAGCAGAGGGCAGCCTAAGTCAAATGAGGAGCGTGACAAACTGCTTCAAAGGATTCAGAGCATGAGGAAGGAGAGGAAAGTTTACAGTCGATTTGAGGTATAAATGCATTAACACCATTTTTACAATTACCAATTTAAATGTACATTTTATTCCCATTGTACTAAAACATTTTGTGTCTCTTGTTATTTTCACAGATGGCACCTTAAATGGGATCCATAGAAAGTTGAGAGGATAAACAGTGTATACAGTATGTACAAAAAAATGAAATGAAAATGATGACCAAGGAACTGTGATTTCACCACACATTCTCTGCACACAAGGCATTTTATGTGAAGAAGACACGGGGGACTTGTATCAGTGGCACTGAAATTAAAAGAGTAAAAGTACTTACAAATACAAATGAATACAAACCTGATGTCTGAGTTATATGTGTCACCACTGGCGAAGGGCTTTTTACTGTCAGTGAATCACTAAGTTGCTTTCCAAGTGTGAAAAGTACAAGGACTAAGACTATACATGTGTGATCAAATATGTTTTTATTGAGTGCATGGGCAAAGTGCAGTATTTGCAGAAGATTGTTTCTATGACTGTCCTTGCCTTTTTTACAGCCCTGACAGCCATTACATTAATGTTAGCTGGTTTTAAGACTAAATGTGATGTTAAAGTGTAATAGATCTAAAGTAGTCTGATATTATAAAACTGTAATATACTTTGGCTTATATTGTAGTATTTTACAATTATGTTCAACAAAGATGTTGATAATTCTATGCATTTGTGATACAGGTTGATATATGATTTTGTATCCATGCAGGACTGTTATTGTTCTGGTGTATATACTATAAACGGTAACATTAACTTGTTGTAATCTGAATCAAACATAGAATTGAAATTATGAACAAACTTAAGAGTGAAACATTATTGTAGCTTAAACGTAATGTATCCACAATATTAATGTATTTCATTTTACGCCACATAGTATGTCATCTTTTTGGTTTCTGTTTTCCAAAACGTTATCCCATAGGACTTGTATGTTCCATTTTTAAAGGGTCAGTTCACCCAAATCACACAAATAATTTTTATTTTATTTTGATGATTTGTGGATTTTGTGTGATCAAACATGTTGCTTTTTAAGCATTTAAATGTTATTTTTGGCCATGTAAAGCCAAAGCTGCCTGTATGGCTAGATTCCACTTGGTGTAAGTGAAACAATATTGAGCTATTCTTGGTAATTTGCTTGAACCAACCCTTAGTTGTCTCTGAAGATGTCATTTTAAATCAAAACATGCCATGCCTGTACAAATTCTTCAACAGTTTGTGGAATTGTTCTCTGAAAGTTACACTTTTATAATGGATTTATGCAATAACACTTTCCACTTGTAAATAAAATGTATTAAAATTGTGTCATCTGTTGTTGCAAAAGAAAGTTACTGAGAGAAGCTAAAGTGGTTCAGTTAAATTACATTAGTAATTCACATAGGCTGTATCATGTATAGCATATATGTAAGAAAAAGCTCTAGCAGGACCTGAAATTCAAGCAGCAAATGGAAGGATCAATGGATAAATCAATTATCATTCATTTTATTATTTACACCTATTCTATGTCCTCAAAATGTCTTCTAAAAAGGCCTGTTCTTTTGTAAATTTGTTTCTAAAATGTATAACCTGTGTTCTGCAAAAGACAGTACTTGCTAGAAACATGAGATTAATCAGGTCTTAGATTTTGTACCTGTAGAAATAAGAGTCTTAAGATTTATGACATGACTGAAATTCACTTTTCTAATGGGAATTAATCTCTGTCTCTTTATCAGCTTAAAGATAGGATCTATGGGACAGCATGTGAACAACTCATCTGTATCTTGTTAACATCTTGGTTAACATGGTGGTATGATATCAAGACTTACTAGTTCCAAACAGTGACCTTTCACCACAGTGCATATCCCTAAACCCGATCACACTCACCAGAACAAACAAAAAATCTGAATATAATTACATGATACATTAAGGCATTTGACGCTATTTTGACCTTAAAACATTTAAGTTATACTAATTAGCTGGATAGTGCTCATATTACCGCTTGAGCGTACATGATCTCCCCTGAAAAAAAAAGAATTTAATTATGTTTGCGTATGTGTATGTATTTGTGTGCGAGGTGTATATTTCTACCTTGCCTTATAAACTAATTTATATTACAAAAAACAAAATATGGCATTGCTTGGCATTGACAAAAAAAATGTATACTTCTCCACACAGAGGTCAGAGGTCAAGGTCAACTTCAAAACATAAGCATACCTGATGCTGGCTGCAATTTAGTTTGTTGGTCAAGGACACATAGGATCAACTATTTTTCAAATGATACTTCAAAAGTACTTATTTACTTAACATGGTGGGGCTTCTCTTACAAAACACTATGAAACTGATTAGCTCTCACTGTGAATGAAATAGTCACATGCTGTGTTTTGCTGTGAAAGTAAGATTCCTATGATTCATAAGAAACAGTGGGCCTCTTGTCTAAAATGTCTGGATAAGCTCATGCTGATTTACACTAATCTTTAAAGATCCCTGACTGCCTGAAGAGTCTCAAGTTTGAAGGGAAAACTCACATCTTAAAGAATAGTTTTTGCCAGTGTTAATTTATTTTATTGCTCATTTGGGACCAGTAAAAGGTTACGGTAGAATGGCTTTAACCCTGAGGAGAGTGTACCACATCACAGCATTTAGCTGGTATGCTTTCATTGTTAAGAGTCTTGCTGCTAAGGATGGAGAGGAGTTACCACCAGGAATCTTTGTTTATGGAGGGCCTTGGAAGTACCTTACTTTTTTGAATGTGGTGAGTACATTAACCATTTTATAATAGTAGTAACACATACATATACAAAAATATCTATTGTGGATATGAAAATGGAGAGAAGTGGAGAACAGTAATGTTTATTTTAATATTTCAGTTATTACAAATGTTATTCTTTGGACTGGCTGCAGTGAATGATCTACAACCTGGGGTAAAGTCAGAGAGTACTCTGAACAGATGTAAAGACTTTCTCTTCTCTGTCTTTGCCTTCCCTGTGGGCATGGTGAGAAAATCCTACTGTGTTTTTATTAATAATTTATAATAAGAAGAAGAATTGTGTGACTAACTCCATGTTCTATGCATTTTGTTTAGTTTGTAGTTCTACTTTTCTGGACAATCTTTGCCTATGACAGAGAATTAGTCTACCCAGCCACTATTGACACCTTCTTCCCTCCTTGGATGAACCATGCTATGGTTTGTAAAATTTGCATTTTCAACAACCTTAAGCCAAAATGTATATAATCCTGATTTGTCTGTCATAAAACATCACACACAATGAGTTATTTCTACACTGTTTTCTCAGCACACATTTGTCTTTCCTGTTTTACTTGGAGAAGTGCTGGTGCAGCCTCACATCTACCCACAGATTAAACACGCGTTGGCAGCTTTAGGAGTTGTGGGCTTGTCTTACTTATCCTGGTAAGTGTTTAGTCAGCATATGCAATAGAATCATGACAAAACATTTCCAAACTTTAATGGGCATATAGTTAAAACACAAATATTACAGCATTTTAACATTAACATTGAATCTTTCTCAATTTAATATACTTCATTGTAAGTTGAATCTTTTATACAATGACTTAATGTGGCTAAAAAATGTCTGTGTTCATAGTGTAACTAGTTCAGACTGGTCCAGTGCAGCAGCATTTATCAGTTCATAAGGCAAACAGCTTGAGGGGTAAAAGCTCTAATAGTTCTGGCTCACCTACTGTACTGCAGATTAAAGGTCCTCATGTGTCTGATTTTTTTAACATACTGTTAAACTTTCGGTGGGTGGAAACCAGTAAATATTTGCATAAGACATCTAAGATCTTTGAGACAAGACAGTACTTGATCTAACACAGTGACACAAAAGAATTTTATCTTTCTCACTAAACATGTTCTGCAGGATCATATGGGTGTATTTGTCAGCTGGGATTTGGGTGTATCCCCTTCTTGGGCACTTCAGCACTGCAGGTCTGGTGGGCTTCTTCTTTTTCAACATGACAGTGGTGACCTTGCTCTATGTGCTAGGGGACAAGCTCAACACCCACGTCTGGAGTAAGAGATATTGTGTTTACCACTGGAGACAAACAATAGATTACATATCAATTGACTCTAACATCTTTCTTTGTCTGTCTACCTCTCTCTGTCTCGTCTCCTTTAGGTAAAGACATGAACAAGTGGACAGCAGTAGCAAAGTAGCATTATTCAACCTTTCTGCCACATGAAAATTGTCCTTTAAAGCAAGACTGTGTAACTTCTGAATCTCTTACAATTGAAAAGTTGAATTTATAAGCAATAAAATGCACCATTGCTCAGTGAAATACACTCAGGGGTTTTGTTGCTACAGCCTATGTTTGTCTGGTATGACCAGTAGCTCGTGATGGCTAATGTTAGTTAAAGTTAGTAAAACTTAAACTAAACGTTGCTGTGTGATGCACATGACTGCGTAAACAGTAAAGCAAATTTTAGCATTTAGCTGAAAGCATTATTTCTTTATAAAGAACAGTAGCCATTAAGTAGAAGTTAGTCTCGGCTGCTCTCTGTACTGAAACTGCCTCAGGCAGCTAAATTGTGTAACGCGTACACGTGTAATGTAAATGTTGTAAATGTCTGAGTTCAGTTTTACAGTTAAACAGGGATATTTAACATTAGACAACATTTGAATAATGTATTTTAAACATCGAAACAAGCCTAATAAAGAAAGTGCCACTGAGCACTGTGCCAAAAGAGCACAAGTAACCCTTTTGCTTTTATATTTTCATTTTCCGCATTTCCTGATTTTCCACATATTCACATATTTCAAATAATAGTCCCACATTTAGGCAATAAATAAAGCAGTCAGAATCCTACATCAAATTGATCACATCCACAATGAGCACAGGTGAGTTCCCCTCTATGTAAACAGGAGGTTATACCTAATTCATTGCCAATATCATTTTTGAAATGAATAAAGTAAATCTTTCCATTAATCATGGAACATCTGGAGGGGTTACAAAAATAACTTGACTTGTGGCAATCCAAAACACAGTGGTGAAGATCCTTGATTTGATGTCATCACAAATCTATGGGTAAAAACCAGAAACCGTTGTTTCTTGGTCATTAGTTACAGTAAGTGTAGATGTTTTTTTTTTAAAGATCAGCCACCACGCAGATCTCTGTAGCCTTTAAGATGTTGGAGGTAGTTTGGATCTGCATCCACCAATCCAGCTGAAAGGATCTTGGCCAATAAATGGAAATCTTCTTCACTCAGGTCCTTCTGTTGAGGTAGATGTAAAATATTTCATAACAATTATTATTATTATAGTTTAGAGCAGGCATGTCCAAAGTCCAGCCCAGGTAGCCAATCACAGCCCACTGTCAGATTTAATGCGGCCCTCAGCTTCATTTTTATAATATATTATTTATGGCCTGCTAGGATTGTCAGATACTATATGGCTGGAAGATTTGGCTTTTTTGGTTGACATAATGAAACATTTCAATGCGCTAAACATGAACCTCTAAGGACATAACTGTTGGTATTGTGTACCTGTAGATGTGACAAAATATTATTTTCTGCATGATCTTGTTAAAGAGAAGAGCAAGAATGATATGTTTTAAACTTAAATGTTAACAGACTTTGCATTGCTCATAATAAGTCATCTTTAGAATGAACATGAGGTTAAGATTTGTATCAACTTCATACAAACTTTTTGCATTTATATGTAACTTTTATTGTTTTTCATTTTTAAAATGTTAGTATTGGCCAAAGTTTGGAAAGAAGAGAACCCTCTTTAAAAGCAGTTTGGACACCCCTGGTTTAGAGTATAGATATTATTATACTTCCAGCATATAACTTTGGATAATTACTCACCTTCTTGTTGTTTGTAGAAGATTCAGGTGGTTGCGACTGAGATTTATTTCCCTGTTAAAGAAAATCACACTTTATTTCCTTCTTCCTTCAATGCTAGTTACTTTCTCTAGCATCTGTGAACATCAGTTGAATGTTGTATCTGTTCTCTAAAGTTTGATTAATGTACAAGTTTATGTACATTTATGCACAAGAGAAACACTGTAAATCTTTGCTCACCTCTTTGAGTCCTTTTGAAAAGCACATTATGACGAACAGAAGGCCAACAACGATCTACGTGTTTCAAGAAAACACCAGTCAACATTACATACTGTACATCATGGTCCTCATTTGACAAAAACGTTGATTAGTTGATACTGTTTAAAGAAATTCAAATTAAATATATAAAGTTTTACTTACTCCCAGTAAGTGCAACATGTGTGTTTCTTTTAGTTCTGTCCTGTGTGTCCTGATTCGCACTTGTGGTAAAATAAGCTCTTCTTTCTCTGAGACATCAGACCACACAAGTCACAAGTGGAAAACACCTATGAAGAACCAGCTATACAGGACATGCTGCATTTCAAGCGAAACTACACCTAAAAGATGTTAATCAGACGAATGTGCTCTTACGCAAAATGGGCTATTGTTATGGAAAAAGGGCTATCATTAACTTCCAGTGGTAACGCAGTTTCCTGTTTGGAATATTTATTTTTCACCTGCAACTAACAATACAAGAGAAGCGTCAAGGCTGTCCCGTGATCTATGAGTTGACATTTTAATGCTAGATTGAGAAACACTTGTAAAAGTGTCACCACCTCCATTTACACCAAACAAGCATCATGTTCTGACGTACATACAGAGCACAATACAACCATTTCTATTTTTAAAGCAGTTAAAGTTATTGACGTCAAAATGTTGTGAACTGTAACATACTGTATAACCACAAATCTGTGTTGTGAAACATTTTTTGATTTACTAATTTACTCATTAAGTTTTCTAAAAGCAACAGGAGTTAAATGTACCTAGGTAAATATATACATACATTTGCAATACTTGACTGTGGTTTTGAGGTACTTGTACTTTATGAGTACTTTTATTTTGTCACCTTCTACTTTTACTCCATACTTTTAAGTATATTTATTCCACTACATTTGTCTTGCAGGCTACAGTTACTTAGCACACTTTTAACACAAAATAAAATACAACTATAAATAAAATATACTTTAAAACTACATAACATTATAAAAAGCACTGAAATTTAACATCTTGACATGCTGCTTTCATGTAATAGACTATATTGATACCATAATACCTCAATCAACAAACTAAAACAGTAACATTCCCAGGGACATGTTTCAGCATTATAGGTATGTTTACTTTTGATACATTAAGAACAATGTTGATGACACTTCTGTACATTTACTTAAGTAATGTTTTTATTCATAATGGAGTATTGTTAATTGTTGTATTGCTACTTCTAATTATGTTAAAGTGTAACTAAACCCTCAAACCAGTAGCGTTATTGTTTGATTCAGGTCCTAACCTTGACATGTTCTCCTTGTGTCAATGTTGGTTCTCGCCAATATTCTGGTCTCCTCCCAAAGACATGCAGGTTTATTGGTGTCTTTGAACTTCCCATGGGGGTGAATGTGAGTATTAATGTCTATATGTGTCAGCCTTCTAAAGAAGTGGTGACTGGTCCAAGGTGTAGCCCAGTGTCTAGCTACTATGTTCAAGCTATGCATAGTTTGAAACCGAAGTATTGCATTTGAGTTTTGTTATTGGTTGATTTTGGAGACAGGTGATGTGGTGACAGGTTTAATCACTAACAAACTCCTCCTTTACCAGCTGTATTCCGGCTACACTGAATGGTGGTCAGTCTGTCCTTAGCTATAAGGCGGCAGACCTGTAATGATTTTCATCTGCTGCATTTTCTAAATTTTCTGGGAGAGAGGGAGCTGACAGAATTTGGGGGTTTAAATACTTTAAAGATGTGAATATCTTTTTCCATCACTGTGAATCACCTACTGTGGCAGGGGTGTGCTATATTATTATTTATATATTTCTCTGTAGCCAAGCTAGTCAATATAGCTGGTCTGAAATGTGCAAATGTGTACAACATTGCAAGCACTAAATGTGCGAGTGAGTGAGTTTATTTGTGTATACATTCCACCAGAGGGAGACAAACACATGATCTTGTTTGTTACATATTAGTTTCACTGACTGTGTTTGAAAAAGGTTAATAGGGGCCAGCTGGTAAGTTCCAGATCCTTCCAGAACACCAATAATTACATAAGTAGAACAAAATATTAATAGAATATTTTCTAGAATAATTAATAGAAATACAGCCCAGTGTTCTGTGCTGTATTTCATATATTATACATTTTGAATTTGAGATAGTTAAAAACTATCACTGAAAGCTTTACCAACTTTATGTACAGTGTGTACACCTATTGTATATCGTCTTGCACCTTCCACTTTTTAATAGTACTGAACTCCTTTCATACACTTGAATTATAATGTTCTTACAGTCAATTTTTGAACTTAACTACTCTTTGGTGCCTTTATATATTTGAATACAGTCTTATGGTATGCACGTAGCATAGGTTTTCTTAATATATTGTAATTTATTTCGTAAGTATATTTTATAGACATGGTTGATAACAATCCGAACACCCTTGCACTTTCACTTTCCAGTTTGCTTTTAGTTACACACCATATATATCATTACCTGTATATATCATATATGTATGTGTATACATATATTTAAAATGTTTGTATGTATGTTTTTATAGCGACAAGACGCATGCGCATGTGCCACCCCCCCAAAACCGTTGACAGTCTAGAACATTGTGGATGAGTCTCTACATTTTTTCACCGTCGTAAAGTAAAGTCCATGTACAAGCAGCAACACTTCCGAATAAATGAGCACACCTTCAAATTAAAGGTCACTGCTTCTACACTTTGGCTACACTACATGCATATTACACGTCCAGGCAGTACTCTTAGTATGTACTGCAAACGGAATACATAGATGCACTCTATTAATATATATCTATATAGATAGATAGATAGATAGATAGATAGATAGATAGATAGATAGATAGATAGATAATCAACCTGGGATAAATCTAAATATGTACAGAGGAATTAAAAAAAATGTGCAGAGGAGTTAAACTTTAAGAGTTAAAAAATGTGCAGGGGAATTAAACATTTGCATAAAAAATAAATATAGAACTGTGTTAAAAAGTTAACTCGTGCTAAACATCTATACAAAAACTACATAAAAGTTGAAAGTAACTACTGAGTTTTGTAATATTGTCTGTGTGTCTTGTGTCTGTTTTGGTTTGAAAAATAGATTTTTAATCTCAATGGGACCTTTCCTGGTTAAATAAAGGTTTAATAAAAATAAAATAATAAACACTTTAGCTATAGATGACAATAAATCGAGTTTTACTTTGAAAGGAACAACCGGATATTGAGAGTGCAGTACTGCTGACTCGATGTTTTTTTTTTTTTTAACGGCACCGTACAGCAGTTGTTGACAGAGTAGAGGGACTGGGCAGGAATTTCTTTACAACTAGCTGATAGTTTGCTTTCAGTATTAAATATTGGAGATGTGCTGATGTGTGCGTTCTCCACAGTCGCATCTGTCGGCGAGCCAAACACTGGAGGACAGTAACACGGTCAGACCTGGCGGCTTGGAAAGATTTGCTATGTTTATTTTAACGTTATAGAAAATGTCGACATGGTTGTAACTTGTTAACTGCTTTCGTGAAACGTGACAGGGTCATATTTATTGAAGTTAAACTTGCAGCCAGCTCACTGAATGAACTCTGAGTTAACTACGCTGTGTTGTGACTAACATTAGCTTGCTAACACTTTGAGTGTATTGATGTCGCCACGTGCCGGACGCGTTTCTAAAACATGTTTCTTTAACGTTAAACCTTTAGCCGCCGTTGTTAACTGTAAAACTGTTATGGTAAGTAATGCCATATTAACTTGGTCAAGTTGCATTAGTCATGACTGATCTGCCTCGCTTGTAATCATCACGATAGAGTAACGTCAAGCGACATGCTAGCTGTCTTCATTCGCGGTCTTCCAGACAGACAATAATACTACTTCCGGTTTTAATTATTCATAAATCCCAAAATAAACATGGATTTTATAAAATGTATTTATTTATTTTTATGACAGCGGTCTTCAACGTGAGCTCTTAGTTGCTGGATGAATCTCGTTAAATGGAAATATTATCAATACATTTATTCAATCCTGTTTAATCGTGTGTTTTATTTTGGAAATCCAGACGCCCAAAACGGAAGTGCTTTCATTTGATGATTTCAGCTAACACACCTCATCCACCACCGTTAATTTAACTCTAGCTTACTTGGCTAATCTGTTTACATGTCACTTAGCCAGCCACGAGTTCGCTATATCTGTATCCGGTTATAAATATCATTAAATCCTAAATACGGCGATGACACGTGTTCGCGTCTGTTTCACGTAGCGTTGGTAATGTTGTTCAGCCATAACGTTGACATTTGGCTACCTTGCTAGGTGATACCAGCTGAAGAGTGTCTTGCAGCCTGAACTATGGGTGTCTGAATGAGCTCCGTGAGGTTATTTTAGCCGAGGTGTCTCTCTCGTTTTCACAGAGACGGGGATCCTGCTGGCGTGGATAGCCAAAGGGGAGAGCTACAATGCTGTGCTGGGGAAATGCCTCCTACGGACAGCTAGGCATGGGTGGGATTGATGAGGAGATTGTAGTCGAGCCACGAAGATGTGAATTCTTCCACGGGAAGCAAGTGTGTGATGTGGGGTGTGGCCACAGACACACAGCCTTCCTGCTGGAGGATGGGACAGTGTACACCTGTGGCTGCAATGACCTCGGGCAGCTGGGACATGAGAAGAGCAGAAAGAAACCAGGTAAGTGAGTAAAAAAAAAAAAAAAAAATTATGGTTGTTTTATGATAATGAACATGACATGAACATTTGTCTTTGTCTCTTTGTCTTCCATTAGAACAGGTTGTGGCTCTGGATGCACAGATCATCATGGCGGTGTCATGCGGGGCGTCCCACACACTGGCCCTGAATGACAAAGGGCAGGTTTTCTCATGGGGTCTGGGCTCAGATGGGCAGCTGGGCCTCAATAACTTTGAAGAATGTGTTCGTGTGCCTCGGTAAATGAATCAGTATTTTAATACCGAGTTGCATGTTTGTTCTGTGTGGCATACCAGCATATGTTTATGGTCTGAATAAATGTAACTTTCTTAATTATGATTCAGTTCAACGTGCTTATTTCTCTCTCCCTGTAAAAATGACAGAAACATCAAGAGTTTGTCAGATGTACAAATTGCTCAGGTAGCCTGTGGGTATTGGCATTCACATGCACTTTCAAGAGGTGAGTATGGTTTGTACCCACACATTGCACATCAGTTCATCCAGCTTATTATATTTTCCACATGTTAAGACATTTTATGTTATGTCTATTTATTTTCGTAGGGGGCCAAGTCTTCTCCTGGGGCCAGAATCGGTATGGACAACTCGGGCTGGGAATACATGGACAGAGCATTTCCACACCCCAAATCATTCAGTCTCTGCAGGGCATTCCTTTTGCTCAGATATCAGCAGGTGGTGCTCACAGTTTTGCCCTCACTCTCTCAGGAGCAGTGTTTGGTTGGGGGCGCAACAAGTTTGGTCAGCTGGGTCTCAATGACAGCAATGGTGGGTGGTCAAAATGCTGTCTGTGAGAATTTAAGCCCCCAACTCAGACTAACTATCAGGTCTTTTTCAGATCGGTCTTTCCCAGCCCTGCTGAAGTCCCTTAGATCGCAGAGAGTGATTTACGTCTCCTGTGGAGAAGATCACACAGCAGCATTAACCAAGTTAAGTTATATACTATTTGGTAATGTGACAGGCACTGTTGCATGTGGAAGACCTTGATTTGAATCTATGGTTACCTTAAATCAAAGTAGTGTGTGATTAATGGTGCATCAAGAAGCCGTGTTTTTAGAACAGCTAAGGGCCGTTGTTAGCCTGAAACCCCCTTAGCTGTTCTAAAATTGCTATAAATCACAACCCCATGTGCATTGCAGGTTTTCAGCGACATTTAGCAGAAATGTTGCCAAGCAACACACAAACGCACCAGCTCACAAACACAGTGGAAAGCATGCTAAAAAAAGTGGTAATTATTAACATTTATCTGTATATCGCCATTAATTGTGAAGTAGTGTTCAGTGATGTTAGCACTTCTCTTTGCGGTGCATACGCTGTGACAGAAGCAAAGACATTGCTACAGAATCTTCTCTTGTTGTAGTTTGGGCTCCAGTTGGATTACAGGACAATTCACATTCATGCCCTGTCACTCACATGATATCTCCTGCCTCTAGGCAAGCATCGGAGTAGCGTAGACTGCAAGTTAGCTGGTTTTGAAAGGTCACCACAGATTGTTGGTGTAGTTTGTGCGCTTTGTATGGAAATGAAAGACTGGAGGATTGATGAGAGGTATTTCTCCAATGAACCCACAAGATAAACCTATATATAAATCCCCTCTACGCTCTCTATGTTTCTCGCACCGGCATCTTTATGTTTTTTTGTACATTCTCACTTACTCCATCCAGTAAATTAAAATAACAACAAAATCTGACATTTAGCATTGGATTTTGTTTGGTACAGTAATACTGATGTAATGTGGTCAAAGGTGTGTGTTTATCGGGTATTTTACGATGGGTTCAAATTCGGCTCAGCCAATCATAATCAAGGACCTGAACTATCTGTTTTATAATCATTGTTTTACAGCCCCTTTTACAGCTTTATTTACATAATTTTGTGTGACTATATTTCATTGGTCAGCCTTATTGCTAAGAGGTCACTGGGTTCACAGGGACACTTTAGTTAACTTTGTCTTACAATGAAGTCTTCAGGGTTTTGCAGATTCAACCTGTCAGGCCATTCTGAAAGTTAGATATGATTATTGTTGTTGTAGCAAAATATTAATTTGAAATTTGTTGGTTAGTTGTTTGGTCTGCAGTAACATTCAGTTGTGTGCTTAAGTTATTGAAGAGGATCTCTGCCTTCAGACTTGCAGGTTACAGTATGAGGGAGCTGGCTGTTTCTTATTAAAAAGTAACTGGATTGAAATCACTAGCATGATTGCATCCTGCATTCATTCTCAGCCTTTCCCAGCCCTGTGGTGTCTGCTGCTTTCATGTTGACCTTGCAGTACTCCTGTCCTTGGAAACGTCAGAACAACTGGTGTTGCTGATCTTACAGGAAGGAGGTGTGTTTACATTTGGAGCTGGTGGATACGGACAACTTGGACACAATTCTACAAACCATGAAATCAACCCTAGGAAAGTGTTTGAGCTCATGGGAAACGTAGTTACACAGATTTCATGTGGAAGGTAAAATTGACTGTGTGTGTTTTTACACATATTTTCTCAAACATGCATTATATATACTAAATCCTTTTTTGTGTATTGACTCAAGGGCAAGTAAACACTTTTCAAATTACTGTGCAATTCTAAGGCAGCATACGTTGGCTTTCTCACCCTCTTCTGGAAAGATGTACTCATTTGGGCTTGGTGGTAACGGGCAGCTGGGTACTCGCTCCACTTGCAACAGAAAAAGCCCCGCCCCTGTCAAGGGACCCTTCATAGCCTCCAATAATCCATCAGATATAGGTGAGACACAGTAATTAAGCCTCAAAGCCATTTGATATTATGTTAATATAAAAATTATTACTTGATAGAGCTTCAAGATGACATGTTGTGCTTTTCCTCTTACGGGAGGTTATTCTAACCTCTTTATTCAACCGTATATTTACTTGCTTTCATTACATCACACTGTAGACTCGGAGGAGTGCTGTTGTGTCAAGAAGATTTATGCCGGAGGAGACCAGAGCTTTGCACACTATGTCACTGCCAATGTAAGTTGTCATCCATAAAGGGGCTTCTTACATTATTAGGCCTATCACTGAGGCTTCTTATTTCAAGAATTATATCTCTTAACGAGTAATAAAACGATTGGTAACAAAACCGTTTAACAACTATATTTCAGTGTTAATATGGCAGAATATTGTTTAACAGTAGAGGGAATGTAACTTCTAATACAAAATAAGGGAGACTGCTTCACCTCTTTATCCTCCACGGTCGATACATGTTGGTCACATTTTTAATCATGTGTATAAATGTTATATAGGTGTTTGTTGTACTACTCTTAAACAGTTGTTGTTCTCTCTCTCTAGTATAGCACTGTTTACCTTTAAGACAGAAGCACCTACTTCTTTATGATTTATTTTGAATCATACAAAATACATTTAAATAGCACTTCTGTTTAGTTTTAAAAGCGGGAGACCTCAAATGTCTCATGATGCTACATGTTTGCAGTGACCACTTTGATTTTGCACATTTAAAACCGTGATTTCTCTGCTTTTGCCTCTCCTTAACTTAAACTGACATGGGTTCATACTTTTCATTGAATCCTTTTTTAAACTTGCATTTTTGTTGTTGTTGTGGTTGTAGAAGCTCCAGAACATAGATGACGTGAGGCTACAAGACCCCCACAGAATCATTTGCACCTTAAATGAGAACATCATACAAAAATGGTTGAATCACTCACCAGGAAGACTTCCACTAGAAATTTCCAAGTAAAGTCCTCTCTTCTCAAGAACCTTGATTGACCACATTACTGGTGTTCTTGCTAGTTTTAGTTTATTGTTGACATGTGTTTTCAAATTGGTTGTGTAAGTTCTTTATGGAGATTTGCTTGTGAAAAGTAGTCAGACTAATTAAACACCTTTTATGATTCCTTTAGTGAGATTGACCTCGTGTTCTCCTCAGCAAGCTGCCTCAATGGATCTTTTCTGTCAACGAGGTAATGACATTAAAGATGAAGTCCATTTTCATCTACAGTCTGGTCCTAAAGTCTTAATTCATTATTATCAAATCCAAGGTATTTTCTTCACCGATTTGATCATTCTTATTCACATACCATTTACAACTGATATACTTTTTGGAATGCTAATTATACGTCTTGTCTATATATGTCTTTTAGTAACTGCCTGTTATTTACACAGTCATCCAGATCACTACAGTACCAGCAGCAAATGTTCAGGGGTGGATATGAACACAGCTCGCCTCCTGTTTCACAGAGTGGTCCAACAAGATCACCCTGAGGTCACTCAGCAGGTCAGTGGTCACAAAGAAATGCTGTCATTGGTAAACCACATCCATGTAATATATAACTTGTTTATTGCAAAAATGTCATGGACTTGTATTGATATTTCTCATGTTTTACATTAGTATATTACAGTTGCTGTAAATGTACGCAACATTTCACCTGCACAAATTCCTCTTGCAGTGGCAGCAGTGTCTTCTTTGGGTGTAGACTGAATTTGTCGCTGTATGTCTCGCTGGCTTTGACAAGGAACTATTTTTCTTGAACCCCCCACCGCCAAGAACAGCTCCACACAATTTTCAGAAAGAAAATTAGTTTCAGCGTCACTTTCTGCAAACCAATATTCCATAGTCTTTTCAACAGTCTGGCTGAACTGGATTTACATGATCTACAAGATCTTAAATGAGCAGTAGGATTTAGATTTGCATATACCGGTAACTGTCAGTGTGCCTCATTGTGGCATCTTCTCTATCATGCATTGTCACATATGTACACATATATTTACTTGTACAGATGTGATTAATAAGTAACTAAACCTTAAGGTACATAACACATTTAATAAAGTCTGCACAATCTGAAATCTCAGCATGTTTCAGTCCTCTTTTCTAAACCCACTGAAACTACTGTGCAACGCTTATTTCTATCTTGATTATACCCTGGGCTCAAGACGAAGGTGGAACTGCATCAGTGATATTTCTCCCATTGATGTCCATTGCTAATGCAAAAACATTTTATTGCAGCTTTAATTAGATTATATAGCCAAGAGTATTGTAAACTGCAAACTGTAAACTTAAACTGCTAATAATGTCAAATTTCATAATAGCATATAAAAATAGATGTTAACTTCCAGGCTTTATGAGGGCCCTCCCAATGTTGGGACCATGAGTACTTAGACTATTTCCATCACTGTGATTCCCCTTATAACTGTCCTCAATTGCACGTTATTACTGTATTGCTTTAAATGATTTGTCTCAAGTCGAGTCACCATAAACACCATGCGCTACCTCAAACTTATCTAATTATATTCTTATATTATAGACTCAGGAGATGCATAATTTAGGGATTTTTTCATTGATCATAACAAATCTACTGTATATACTTTGGTCTCCCTCAGATTGCTGCCAGCCTGGAGAAGCACCTAATTCCCAGACTAAACAACTCTCCTCCAGACATTGAAGCTCTGAGACTCTACCTCACTCTGCCAGAATGCCCTCTCTTCAGTGACCGAAATAATTATGTGACCATCACCATCCCGTTTGCCAAATTACTACTCAACATGAAAGAGGCTCCACTGAAGGTTTTAGGTAGGATGAATGTCTTTTGGTGCTTTATGCCAGACATGATTAAAACATTTGTCTGACATTTATTTATTTATTTATTTCCACAAAAATTTTTGTATTTGTATCAGGAAACTGGTGGTCTACGTTGGAGCCCACAGTCTTCCAGCGGCTGGTTGAATTGTACAAGGAAGTGGTGGTGTATCTGCTTCAGATGCACAAGATGGGCATTCCTTCAGTAGAGCAGAGAATTTTCACCTGTTTTCTGGACACATCCCTCAGACTCCTGGAGATCCTGCACATGGTGAGAAATGAAAATACTCCATCCACACCGGCTGTCATAGAGTACATAATACAGCCCCTTGAAAAACTGTTGATAACATCCATTTTCCTGTCACTTCAGGTGAGTGAGAGAGCGGGGCACATCATTCAGTATGATAAATTTTACATCCATGAGTTGGATGACCTGATAGACATCAGAAATGACTATGTCACGTGGATTCAGAGGCAAATGTACCCAATGGTGAGTCTAGTTTTGATGTCAGTTCACATCATTACATTTGTCTATATTTAGATGTCCATATAAACCATTTGTTTATGCCTCTGTGTCCTCAGGGTCATGATGGTGGGGTGACTCTGTGCAGGTATCCCTTTGTATTTGATGCCCAAGCAAAGACGACACTGCTTCAGACTGATGCTGTCATACAGATGCAGGTGATGTACAGTGAATCACTTACTGTATGAAGGTTCCTTCCTCTGTTGGTTTTATAATAGAGAACCATACACCATTGTGTTTATTACATATATTAATGTGTCATCATTCCCTTGTTATATTGATAGATGGCAGTGGACCAGGCACAGATGCAAAACTTCAGCTCCATGTTCATGCCAGCAGTGGAATCTGTCAACCCGTGCCTCATCCTCATCGTCCGGAGGGAAAATATCGTTGGAGACACCATGGAAGTCCTCAGGAAGTCCAAGAATGTTGACTACAAGAAACCACTTAAGGTAAAAGCTGTGATAATCAATATTTTTATATTAACAATGGATCAAATGACAGAAGTGAAAGTGTGTGAATGTGAGAGGTGTACTCTGACTGCAGTTCCCTTCAGCTCTACATTCAGCATGTTGTTTTGGTGTTACAGCCCCAGACTTCATGGTTTTGTTTTTTAAGAACCCTGCCCAGCACCATCCAACTCACAGGAAATGAGTGACTTGATAGTAAACACAAATAGTGGAGTAATAAGCTGCTAAAGAGACAGATGTTGCCATAATGGAGCCTGTTTGTATTGTACTTATTTCTGTATTTTTGTCTTATCAACTCTATAAGGTGTATTGTAAGGTGTTTGTATAATTAAAGTGCTTTTAAAGACGTATAAAATACTGCCGTTGTTCTAATGTTTGCAACTTTAATGCTAGGTGATTTTTGTGGGAGAGGAGGCAGTCGATGCCGGAGGCGTGAGAAAGGAGTTCTTCCTCCTGATCATGAAAGAGTTGCTGGATCCCAAATATGGGATGTTTCGTTACTACGAGGAGTCCAGGCTCATCTGGTTTTCAAACAAGGTAATGAAAATGTAATTCACCTATGTTTGCTCATGTTGCTCAAATATCACTGTCTTTATTTAAGCGCACTCTAAAACACCCTCAATAATGAGGACACTGAAGTTGTCGTATTTGTTGATGCCATCCTGTTTATAGTAAACCCAGCATGGTCTGAATCTGAAATGAGAAACATAAATAAGGTATTTTCCTGTAGATTATTCATAGGCAAACATCCTATCATATCTTGTTTTTTCAATGACTGTCCCTTGCAGACCTTTGAGGACATTGACTTGTTCAACCTCATCGGAGTCATCTGTGGTCTGGCCATCTACAATATCACTATAGTGGAGCTCCACTTCCCTGTGGCCCTTTACAAGAAGCTCCTGAAGAGGAAACCAACGCTAGATGATCTGAAAGAGCTAATGCCAGATGTGGGAAGGTCAGATCAAGACGTTAGTTCACATGTTAGTTTTGGTCTAACCCTTTAGTCGTACAATCACATAAATAAACTAACTAAGAGGGAGCAGTAGACACAACCTCTGTGTTTTGAAAGTTAAAATGATGCAAGCGATAAACAGCAGCTATTTTCAGTTAAACAAAAAGGATCTTGCTCTTAAACAATAAGGTCTGTCTCTGTAGGGATCCATTTTCTGTTTTCCCTGAAAGATTAAGTTGCATTAGAGGTCTTCATAGGTCCCAAAATATATAACCCCAAAAGACCCGGAAATGTTCTACCTGGAACACATAAGGATACATCTTTCTTCCCAAGAGAGTTTGCAAAATACATCCAGGTTTTCTGTTATTGCTCTCCTGCTGATTGAAACAGCATGGCCACACTTTATTTCAAGTCTATTTGCTGCCACAGTGACAGATGACAAATACGTCATTTAGAGTCAGCTCTGCAGTTTTGTTGCAGTAGCACAAAATAGATCATTTAAGACTACTACTTTTATATAAAATCAACTATAATAACAATTGCTTGCTCTCTGTCATGGCATTACGAATTTGCTACTATCTGTGCTTTCAGAGATTAATCTGACCTCTTCTGTCTGACTCTTCCTGAGCTGGGGCACTCTGCTCTTGCAGAACATTTGGTACCACCTTGTGGCCACAGATGCATTTTATTATACACAGACACAGCACTTCTGTCATGTTCAGCGCTGTCTGATAGCAGCCAGATCTTCTCGGATCCACTCTAGTATTACACATAATGTTAAATCGACCGGAGACCTGCGGTAATAAAACAGGAGCTGACCTGAACTCAGTTGACTATATATAACATGGATCCATCTATGTTGCAGTTTTGTGGCTGCCTGCTGAAGCAGTCTACTGGACGAACTTCCAAACTTTTAAAGGCTATTAACGAGGAATAGATTTCAAAATATCAGAATCAGGCTTTAACTTCACCCCATCTAAAATTAAATGTTTTAATGCTGCAGTTTTATTACCCAACAGACTGCTTATTTAAAAAATTCCTGTCAACAAATATCTGTTTTAAAAACAAATGGTGTTGTAAAATATGCTTATTTCTGTCTACTCTTGAACTAGGAGTCTGCAGCTGTTACTGGACTACACAGAAGATGATCTTGAAGACACCTTCTGCTTGAACTTCACAGTAAGATGATTGTCTCTGTGGAGCATGAAGAGTAAAATAAACAATTGTAATAACTATATGTCATATTGTAAAATCTAAAAACGTGTTGTTTTTTCAGATCACAGAGGAAAACTATGGTGCCACAGAGGTCTTGGAACTAGTACCTAACGGAGAAGACATCAATGTCAATAAATCAAACAGGTAAAACTTTCTCGTTTTAACCGGTTAACCAATAGCAGATGTTTGAATAAATAGTTTGACATTTTTTGGAAATATGGTTATTCTCTTACCTACCAAGAGTTAGACAAAAAGTTGAAAACCTGTCTAATGTCTGTATGATGTGAAGCTGGGGTCGGCAGCCAGTTAACTTTACATGTTATTGTTCTCCCTATAGGCAGGACTTTGTCAATGCATACGTAGACTACGTCTTCAACACGTCAGTGGCCCCACTGTTTGAGTGCTTCTATGCAGGCTTCCACAAGGTGTGCGGTGGAAAAGTTCTTGAGCTGTTCCAGCCAAATGAACTGCAAGCCATGGTCATTGGCAACACCAACTACGACTGGACGGAGCTCCAAAAGGTTTTTTTTATTAATGGAAATATGTCATCTCACCAATCTCAGGAATCTTAAGGCACTTTTCTTATTTTCTAAAATTTGTCAGTCTGCTGAGTAATATTAATGAGTAAAATGTACTTTTGTCTTTACCCTTCAGAGTACTGAATACAAAGGGGAGTACTGGGCGGACCATCCCACCATCAGACTCTTCTGGGAGGTGTTTCACAGCCTTCCTTTAGAGAAGAAAAAACAGTTTCTTTGTAAGTTCTGCCCACCATGCATGACTTATTTCAATAATTCAGATATGCTGTTTTGTTACATACATATTTTGTGCTCTACTGGAAAAGTAAAAACAATGTGCCTTGTCTTTAGTGTTCCTCACGGGAAGTGACCGCATACCCATCTTGGGCATGAAAAGCCTGAAGCTGGTGATCCAGCCCACCAGTGGAGGGGAGCATTACTTACCGGTCGCCCACACCTGCTTCAACCTGCTGGACCTGCCCAAGTACACGAGTATAGAAACACTCCGCGAGAAGCTTCTACAGGCTATAGATCACAATCAAGGCTTTAATCTTGCCTGATACTACACAGAAATGCCTCAAACTCCATGCCTGGATTGTTGGTGGTAACCACATTCCCGGATGTTTAGTTTTGCAGACTTGAAGAATTGAACACTGGGTGGAAAGACGAGGCGGCCATGAGACTAGAAATGACCAAGAGTCAGAGGTCTAGATTTTCATGTTAAACTCAACATTGATTTTCCTTTTTTTTTTTTTTTTTTTTCTCCATGCTATCACAGCACTTGATACACCATTACATGTCTATTCACATTTGATATTGCTCTTGTAGATATGCTTTTATTCATGTTTGGATATGTTATGATGACGCAAACTACCGGTATATATAACACAGGGCATGCATACAGCAACATTAACACCTGTAAAATGTAATGAAATGCAGTGGCACTACCTTTGTGAAGCTTGTAATGTAATAATGAGATGTTTATATTGGTGTGTTTTTTTTTCAAATCAGAAACACCTCAAAATATAATTTATTCAAACACTGTGGCCTCAACATGACCAGATTTAAATCACCACTCTGTGATGGGGTCTTAACAAAAAAACAGTTTAAGCTCCACTAAGGTAGTACATGCTGCATGGCCACTGCAGTGAATCACACTATTTTCCAGGAGTTAATGGTGTTGTATCCACCCCCTGTGCATTAAATGTTTCAACCAAGACAATGTAAACTAAATTGCTTTATGTTTGACATAAGTTCTGTTGTAACATTTGATTGAGAGCAGTGTGAAGCATTTGCTTTAGATCCAGGGTGGATTTTCTTGGCTGTATGCCTTAAACAATCCACAAATAAAAAAGTACAGCCACTGAAATAAATGTGAGTTATCTTGGGGTCAGGGGGATAAAACCCTGTGCTGTTGTTCAAGGCATTTATAAGTGTGGTCTTCTGGATCACTGGTTAGTAGGTGGTCACACTTCATCATTTATCACAGTTTGGAAGTTGATCTGCTCCCTACTTAAAAATCTAACAAAGATTTCTATCGAGACAGTTCAGTTCAGGTTTACATTTTAATGATAAACTGTACATGTTAAATGATATGCACACATTGGAGTATATGCCCATGGAGGTGGCAACGACAGATGTTTGTGTTGTCCCAGAGATTGTGTTAAATTTGGCTTTAATGGGGCAGCTCGTTGTGGACCAACTGATAGTGCGAACCACAGGATGGACAGCGCTGAGCGTCTCCCTCGTGAAGCCAGAACCACACAATGGCAGTGTTGTCTTCTTCACCTGCAGAGAATTATATCATGATTCACTTGGTTTATAATGTTACACATTCATACAGACCACTGGATTTTGCCTTCAATGTACAACACTTACAGAGACAGCCCACCAGCCTCTTGGTTCCAGTGCATGGCACAATGTGAGGCTCTTCCTTGGTGCCGGCATACTTCTTGGGCTTCAGGATACTGTAGGGATCCTGTAATGTTCATTTAAAGAGAATACATGTAAGGTTTTAAGCTTTGTACACATGCATTAGGCATTGTGTCTGTAGTAGTAGTAGTAGTAGTAGTAGTAGTTACCTTTCCACGTTTAAGGGCCTGCAGCGCACGCCGCTCCAGCCCAGTGGCTTGTTCATCATCTGTAGGTATTCCTGAAAAAATAGATGGCAGAGAAGCAAATGATTAATCCTAAATTTAAAACCATGCCATGTGCATATAGCACATGTCAGTCAGGACTGTTAGTCTACTTGGAGTAGAGTGAAACTGCACGTAGACACTGGACGCCACCCACACCAACCTTCTCATGTCCCCTATCAGGATACTGGCACCAAACCAGCAGCCGCCTGCCAGAGGAGGAGGGCTTATCACAGGCCTTTCCGCGAGTTAAAGTCCAAATGACCTTCATTATTTGATTCAGACGCTATTGTCACATTTAGTCGGAACATAGTGACATATCGGTGGTGCATAGCTGTCTCACAGCACACAAAGTGAACATAAATATACATTAAATTAATGCGGATAAACACAAGGTTTCCAAAAATCAGTGTCTGTAATAAAACATCAATGGTGGCTTGCTAACGTCACATTGCAGACCAAGTGTTTAATATGGCGTTTTAGACACCAAACTGCGTCACAACAGTGTCGCTATAATACAACCTGACTACCAGCTCCCTCAATTTAACTTGTATTTATGGCCCATGACAGTTCCGCGTCTACCGTAGTCTGCGTGCTCGTCTGGCCGCCTAAAGTCTTCACTTCGTCGGTTACCTTTCGCCGTGCTCATGGCACGGTGTAACGGTCTGGCCACCACATTGCTCCTCAGCTGCAGCGTTGTTGTGGTACAAGCTCGAAGAAGAAGACGTCCCGCCATGCTGCCCTCACTTTCTGTTACCGAGAACGACCTGACACAACTATCAGCTGGACTGAAATGACCCCGACAGCCGTCTGAGTGACTGACAGCTGGACAGACCAATGAGAGCAAACATGTGGCTGCGCTGACCAATGAAATGGAGCAGGGGGCGTCTGAGGCACAGGTGGTAAATGGTAAATACTGTCAAAAAAATAAAGAAATAAAATAATAAGAAGAAGAAATAATAGACATGTAGTGAAAAATATGTAGTTAAAGTTTGAATTTACGCAAAAAAAACGACAACTTTTATAACTTTGTTCCCTTAAAAACCAGTTTGAAGATGACACTTCTGTACACTTCCTGACACTCTTCCCTGCTTTTGAATAAGTAAATATCACAATTTACATTTCAAAGTTAAAATCACCGTAATTTTATGCACATGAAATTCAATTATTATTAAAGCTATACGTTGTTTAATGTTATATTGTTTTTACTTACCCTTTCATCATCTTGATAAAAGACGTATACACATACACACACTGAGGGAAAGGTAGTAGTATTAGTTAATTTAAGTAAAAGGGATGACAAAACAAGGTAAAAAAAAAAATAATAATAATAATAATAATAATAATAATAAAAAGTAGTATTTAAATGCACTATGATCCCTCTATCATTGGACTATTATTACAAATGCATTACTATGTGTATGCAGCGTATTGTAGATGGAAGTGAGGTCAAGGATAAGTAGTTTGTTTTATAGCAAATAAACATATTTTTATAATAGGCCATCGTTTGTAGGTAAAACATGGGTCTTCAGACTAAGTTGTAGTTCATTGTCAAATGAATGCGATGGGGTACAATCAGTATGAGTAGAAGGTAGTATAAATGAAATACTAAAATAAGCTACAAATACCTAGCCAAATGCACTTTTCCAGTTCCCTGCACTTACACCACCACATAAGACAATGAATACAAAAAGCAAAAACAGTTTCATGCTGCGTTTGTAATAATGTGGTTTTTCAGTTCTGAACATTAGCATGTGTCCGAAGAATGACGAAACAAAACTGAAAAAAAAAAAAATGGAAACTTGAGTTCAAAATACTGCGGTAACACTTCTATCAATCTAGTGCCCGACTACATCGGTTTGTACGGTAAAGCGTGTGAGCGGCTTCATGGTGCCTTCAAGTGCACCTCGGAAACTCAGAAATCAAATAATAATCTCTTTTCTAAGATACATATGCAGATTTAGAAAAGTCATTAAATAACAAATAATTGTTTTCTGCCAACTCCACCTGATTCTTGTTCACTGTCCCCACTCCTTGTGGATGAATTTCAGTTCTTTTCACTGCACCATTTTCTGAAAAAGTGATGCAAATCATACACTGTATGATGAAATGCAGATTAGAAAAGTCATCAAATAAACAAATCAAATTGTTTTCTGATGAGGTCAGAAAGGAACGAGGAAGGTGTCACAAGATAACTTTTGCAGATGATTTGGCACTATATAAATGAATTGAATTGGTAGGCGCAACTTTGGACGGCAACCTTCGCCACTATCCACAGCTGGAGGTGGAGGATCCTGCAGGTTGTAGGCAGAAGCGGAGGTGGAGGGTCGCTGCAGCTTATTGCAAGAACTGCAGTTGGAGGGCTGGGCTTCAGCTGTTTGCAAAAGTGGAGGTGAGGTCGAGGCTCGGGCTACAGGTGGTTGCAAGAATCTGCAGGTGGAGGCGTTGTGCAGGTCATTGGCAGAGGCTGGTGGTGGAAGGTTGGCTATATCTGTTGTCAGAATCTGCAGGTGGAGGGTCTTGCAGGTTCAAGGCTGAGGTGGTAGGTGGATGAAAAGCTACAGCTGGTTGCCAGAGCCTGCAGGTGGAGGAAGCCTGCAGGTTTTCACATAGGCTGGTAGATTAGGGCTGGGCTACAGGTGGTGCCAGATCTGCATTTGGAGGCATCTTGCAGGTTGTAGGCTGAGGCTGGCAGGTGGGGGGGCGGGCTTCAACTATTCGCAAGATCTGCAGTATAGAGGCCCACATCAGGCAGAGCTTGGAGGTCGAGGATCGGGCTACACCGGTTGCCAGAACCTGCAGGTGGAGGCGGCCTTCAGGTTGTAGGCTGAGGCGGGGAGGTCCGCCCTCCCGCCTACCAGCTCTGCCAATAACTGCAGGCCGCATCCACCTGCAGATTCATGCAACAAGCTGTAGCCCGACCCTTGA
>NC_040013.1:10880242-10896388 GCF_000972845.2 Larimichthys crocea
AAGGTTCAAGGGTCGGCTACAGCTTGTTGCATGAATCTGCAGGTGGGATGCGCTGCAGGTTATTGGGCAGGCTGGTAGGCGGAGGGCTGGGCTACAGGTGGTTGCCAGAATCTGAGATGGAGGCATCTTCACGTTGTAGGCTGAGGCTGGCAAAGAGAGATTGCTGCAACTGCTCTGTTGTCCTCCTGCTGCTCCACACCAACCCTCTGGATGAAGCTGACTGAATCAGTGACAGAAAAAACCTGTTAGTTTACTGAATGTGTGCTGTCCCATTGACTGCTGTGACTGTGCTCATTGCTGCTCTCCTCCAGGGGGAGGCGCTGTAGGACAAACACACACTAGTGCTTTGTGGGGTTTTTCATGAACAAGAAAGAAATGTGCAGTGATGAAGCTGTTGAACGTAGACAGAGCTTGTTGTTAGGTGTGTGTTGTCCCAGCTGTTTGTTGAACAGTACAAAGAGTGTAAAAAGACTGGGTCCCGCTGTTACTCAGGCTGCACTACAGCGTCTATTCACAGGCGCGATCCCACTACTGAGCGGCACGGGGGCTTTGACCTGCTTCGTTTCCGACCTGGGCCGGTGCACCCCTCCTTAGACGACCTGGTGGTCCCGGGCTCCCCCAGGAGCACCCTATCGATACCGAACTTAGTGCGGACACGATCGACATAGTCCGCTGCAGCTCAAGCTCCTGAGCTCAAGCGATCCGCCAGCCTCAGCCTCCCGGTAACTTGGATTACAGGCGCGCGCCACCCGCAACCGGCAGCCTCTGTCCTCGTGCATAGGGGCTTGAGTTTTTAAAACGTGACGTCATCAGGAGGACACGTCAAAAACCTCCAGCTGCAACGTTGAAGGCTGGTCCGTATTCATTTTCCTGAGCTCCCTCGCTGATAAAACCTGATTTCAAGATCTTTTAAAGCTGTGAGCTCAGTAAATCAAACTCCCGCCCCAACAATAAAAATACAGCAGTGAATTTTCTATTCAGAGGAGTCACATGTACAATTCAAATGAACCATGACACAACACATGAGAAAATAATACTTTAACAATGTTGTGGAGCTATAAGTTATGGTGTATATATATTCGGTGTAGTCCCTATGACTTTAAACCCCCATCAAAGTATCTTCGTACTTTTTACATTCCTCATTGAACTATAAGAAACACAGTGCTGCCAACAAACGGAAATAAACATAATAAAAAATGAGGAGGAAGATCTGAAATCTTAATAACACTCAGCTTATTTGGGGCAAAATCCCATTTAAAGGATCTGTGTGTAGGATTTAGTGACCACTAGGAGTGGAGAAGAATAACTTCTTCTCTTCTCTACAAAGTTTTAATCTTGTTTCTGCTCTTTGTTACTTCTGTGAAAGGTACAGTGTTACACACGTTTACTTCAACATACAGGTTTTCAAACCCTAACATTGTTATGAGTGTTTTTTTTAGTTAGCAAACATATTACATCTGAC
This sequence comes from Larimichthys crocea, assembly GCF_000972845.2. Lineage (NCBI taxonomy): Eukaryota > Metazoa > Chordata > Actinopteri > Sciaenidae > Larimichthys > Larimichthys crocea. The sequence continues at coordinate 10,881,705 of NC_040013.1, forward strand.
TAATTGTTACAGACCTGGAATTTGAATTTTTTGGTCAGTGTGCCAATTTCTGAATGTGCATGTTTTGTTCATATTTAATTTATTTCATTCATATTTATGTTATCTTTTTGTTTTATTATGTATTGCACATATACATTTGTTAATGGCCAGTATTTTTCACGTGATTTGCCTTAAATGTATATATTTTGACTGAAAAATCGAATCCTAAAGTGTGGTTGGCCCATTCCTATATTTCTACTCTCTCCTCTTCTCTCTTCTTCTCTTCTCTATATATTATATATATCTATATCTATATATTATATCTATCTATTATCTATATCTCAGTTACCTGTATCAGTCATCATCTCAATTCAACTCCTACTCCCACATGGTTGTGATTTCTGCACAACCTTATATACTGTTTTGTCAGTGGTCAATTAAATACTCAGGTGGAATCAGGATGAGAGGCCCAAGTGCTGTTTTCCAATTAACCACTTCAATACGTGTACGTAACTGTTTGACATGTTTTTGGTGAGACTGTAAGCAGTGAAGAGACTATACATTTTTGTCTTTTCAAGAAACATGTTATGCAGATGTTCAGACTTCACTCTTTCAATGTGACTACATAAACAAATTCCACAGCTACGGCTCCAGATTCAAAAATGTAGCCTCAAATATGCATTTTGAATACTTGTTTCTAAATGGCAGGGTCTCTTGTAAAATATCCAAGTGGTATTTAGTGCAAGTTCATTTCTCTGCAGTTTATTTAAAACACTTTTGTAGAATACAATCTCTAGTGGTAGCAAATTTATTTCTTACATTATTCAAAACAATAAATTATTCCGCAAGTATAGACAATATTAATCCAAAAATCTTAATATGGCAAAATTATAACAAACAAATACATGCAGAAATGCATCTTTGTGTGGAACTAAATCTCTGTACACAACCAAATATGAAATACTGCACATTTCGTACTGCAAGTTATGTCATTGGGTGACAGAGCCTGTGGTCACAGTTGATCTGACTGTCCGTCTCCTGGCTTGGAAAAAGCGACACAGCAGGACTGTTGTTGTATATGAAAAAGCTGGATAGTGCTTCAACACAACAACACCTCAGTCAGGCTCCAAGATGTATATGGAAATGTTTCAGACATTTAATAGACATTCATGAGAGCGTTCAACACACTATACATACTATTTTCTAGCCCCGTCAGCAATTTGCACAGAGGCTCATACGGTAACAGAGACAGGTGTGGTTGAAAGAGACGGCATACTGTATGGTATTTTATAATCAGTCTCAAATTTGCTTGTGGTAACTGCGTTCAGTGTTAAGTTCAAATCCCTTACCATGTGTTCTTTCTTTTTTTTTTTCTATTCAAAGGAAATGTGGTGTGGGAACCCACGTTTATGTATATGAAGGTATATAGAGATTTATTGGAGACTTTAGCAGGAACAGAGCCAGGTGTGATCACAAGTTAACTGGTATGTTAAAAAGAGAATCTGGAGTCTGTCTGTGTATATGTTATTTTATTAGATATATAGTACTGGTAGTACTGGCAACAGAATAATGATAGCTGCATTCCACACAGGGGAGGTCCTGCTATTGTTCTTGCTGGTTCACTGTTACTGGGACAATCAATGAAACTGAGCCATCTATGTTGTTATTAAGTCCACCTGTATTTGTCCTGCTTTGACAAGTCAAAACGTCTGCTGTGCTGTGTGTGGGGTTAATGGATGGGTGGATGGCTCATGCAATATATTTTGTGAGAATCCTCTACAACTCATAACAGAAATACCTACAAACATGATCAGCAGAAATCAACAGTACATATGTGATTACACGTCATGCAACAAACATTCATCTTCTGAACATAAACTGAACATTTCGACTTATTGAAATCTTTGTATCCTTGAAAATAATCCTGTTGAGCCTGCTCTCCTCCAGGTGGAGGCGCTGTAGGACAAACACACACAGCTGTTTTTTCATGACATAATAGAAATGTGCAGTGATGAAGCTGTTGAACGTAGACAGAGCTTGTTGTTGAGCGTGTGTGTTGTCCCAGCTGTTTGTTGAACAGTACAAAGAGTGTAAAAAGACTGGGTCCCGCTGTATTACTCAGGCTGCACTACAGCGTCTATTCACAGGCGCGATCCCACTACTGAGCGGCACGGGGGCTTTGACCTGCTCCGTTTCCGACCTGGGCCGGTGCACCCCTCCTTAGACGACCTGGTGGTCCCGGGCTCCCCCAGGAGCACCATATCGATACCGAACTTAGTGCGGACACCCGATCGACATAGTCCGCTGCAGCTCCGACCTGGGCCGGTGCACCCCTCCTTAGACGACCTGGTGGTCCCGGGCTCCCCCAGGAGCACCATATCGATACCGAACTTAGTGCGGACACCCGATCGACATAGTCCGCTGCAGCTCAGAGCTCCTGAGCTCAAGCGATCCGCCAGCCTCAGCCTCCCGGTAGCTTGGATTACAGGCGCGCGCCACCGCACCCGGCAGCATCTGTCCTCGTGCATAGGGGGCTTGAGTTTTTAAAACGTGACGTCATCAGGAGGAACACGTCAAAAACCTCCAGCTGCAACGTTGAAGGCTGGTCCGTATTCATTTTCCTGAAGCTCCCTCGCTGATAAAACCTGATTTCAAGAAATCTTTTAAAAGCTCAAACTCCAGCTCAAACTCCAGCACCAACAATGAAAATACAGCAGTGAATTTACTATTCAGAGGAGTCACATGTTACACATTCAAATAGAACATAACACAACATATTGCAGAATAATACTTTAACAATGTTGTGGAGCTATAAGTATATGGTGTATATATATTCGGTGTAGTCCCTATGACTTTAAACACCCATCAAAGTATCTTCTCGGTCACTTTTTACATTCCTCATTGAACTAATAAGAACACAGTACTGCCAACAAACGGAAATAAACATAATAAAAAATGAGGAGGAAGATCTGAAATCTTAATAACACTCAGCTTATTTGGGGCAAAATCCCATTTAAAGGATCTGTGTGTAGGATTTAGTGACCACTAGGAGTGAGAAGAAGAATAACTTCTTCTCTTCTACAAAGTTTAATCTTTGTTCAACATATCTTGTTTCTGCTCTTTGTTACTTCTGTGAAAGGGTACAGTGTTACACATGTTTACTTCAACATGCAGGTTTTCAAACCCTAACATTGTTATGAGGTTTTTTTTTAGTTAGCAAACATATTACATCTGACTAATTGTTACAGACCTGGAATTTGAATTTTTTGGTCAGTGTGCCAATTTCTGAATGTGCATGTTTTTGTTCATATTTAATTTATTTCATTCATATTTATGTTATCTTTTAGTTTTATTATGTATTGCACATAATACATTTGTTATAAATGGCCAGTATTTTTCACGTGATTTGCCTTAAATGTAATAATATTTTGACTGAAAAATCGAATCCGTAGTGTGGTATGGCCCATTCCTAATATATATCTATCTCTCTCTATATATATATATCTATCTATCTCAGTATACCTGTATCAGTCAATCATCTCAATTCAACTCCTACTCCCACATGGTTGTGATTTCTGCACAACCTTATATACTGTTCTGTCAAGTGGTCACTCAGGTGGAATCAGGATGAGAGGCCAAGTGCTGTTTTCCAATTAACCACTTCAATAAGTGTACGTAACTGTTTGACATGTTTTTGGTTAGACTGTAAGTAGTGAAGAGACTTCATACATTTTTTTTGTTCTTTTCAAGAAACATGTTATGCAGCATGTTCAGACTTCACAAACATGTTATGCAGCATGTTCAGACTTCACTCTTTCAATGTGACTACCTAAACAAATTCCACAGCTACGGCTCCAGATTCAAAATGTAGCCCTCAAATATGCATTTTTGAATACTTGTTTCTAAATGGCAGGGTCTGTGTAAAATATCCAAGTGGTATTTAGATGCAAGTTCATTTCTCTGCAGTTTATTTAGAACACTTTTGTAGAATACAATCTCTAGTGGTAGCAAAGATTTCTTACATTATTCAAACAATAAATGTATTCAGCAAGTTTATATATTGACAATAATTATTATATCCATATAAATCTTAATTAATGTCAATAATTGTATAAACAATACAAATACACTTGCAGAAATGCATCTTTGTGTTGGAACTAAATCTCTGTACACAACCAAATATGAAATACTGCACATAATTCGTATCTGCAAGTTATGCATTGAGTGACAGAGCCATGTGGTCACAAGTTGATCTGACTGTCTGTCTCCTGGCTTGGAAAAGCAGACAAAGCAGACTGTATGTTGTATATGAAAAAGCTGGATAGTGCTTCAGCACAACACATGCTACCTCAGTCAGGCTCCAAAGATGTATATAGGAAATGTTTCAGACATTTAATAGACATTCATAGGAAGAGCATTTCCAACACCAACTATACCATACATCTTTATATTAAATATTCTCAGACCCCGTCAGCAATTTGCACAGAGGGCTCATACGGTAACAGAGACAGGTGTGGTTGAAAAGAGACGGCAGAATACTGTATGGTATTTTATAATCAGGTCTCAAATTTGCTTGTGGTAAACTGCGTTCAGTGTTAAGTTCAAATCCCTTACAATGTGTTCTTTCTTTTTTTTTCTATTCAAAGGAAACAAATGTGGTGTGGTGACACATGTTTATGTATATGAAGGTATATAGAGATTTATTGGAGACTTTAGCAGGAACAGAGCCAGGTGTGATCACAAGTTAACATGGTTATGTTAAAAAGAGACTCTGAGAGTCTGTCTGTTGTATATGTTATTTTATTAGAAATCCTTAATTTGTTCATAGTGACCTGCAATAGCTCTTGGCTTTTTATTTATTTTGTCACAATGATACATGTTCGACTCCCGTGAAAATCTTTTTATTATAATTTTTTTTCATAAGGCCATTCAAAAGGCTGAATGTTTCTTCTGACACATGTTTACTGAAGCAGGCTCCATAGACGCATTTAGAAAATGTATTCAAGATTTTTTTATTTATTAGACTTTAGCAGGAAGAGCTTACTTGCTCTCTTCCTGTTTACAAACACAAGTGAACAAGACAGAGTACGTGATGCATTCACACAAATATGAGTGCAAGGACGAGTCAGGTCTATCTATCTATCTATCTATCTATCTATCTATCTATCTATCTATCTATCTATCTATCTATCTACAAGCAACATCGTGTAAAGTAAAATAGTGACATATTGGCTCAAGTAATAAAGGTCTTAAAACGAGATCGTGATATAAGACCTCTCTTCAGGTCAGGTATATTAAAGCCAGGTGAAGATATACTTTATTGATACCACACAGGGATTTTTACTTTCACATTTCTTACTTTTCAAATAAAATGAAATAAGTAATAAAAGAATAAAAGAAAAGTCATCTGAGGAAAAAAAGTAGTGACCGATCTATATGTTTTTGACACATCAGGGGTTTCTGTCAGTCTGTGGAGCCAATCAAAGATCTATAGACAGAAACACCTGCTGCACGTGTATCATCTCCATCACGCCAATGCGCGTGCTTCGGTAGTCATGGAGACAGAAGGGGGCGTGGCCAATGTGCGTCCAGAACCGCGAAGCAGCTCTGGAACTGCTCATTCGAGCTTGGACTGGACACGGATTAGGCTGCTGAGGAAAGTCTCTGTCGGAAAAGTGGACTGGACAAGTTCTCCTGCAGACTAAACTGTTGGATTGTGAGCTGAATAAACACCCAGAGAGAGAAAAATGGACCCGCTGGAAAGTTTCTTCAAACACAGACAAACACACCCTGTTTCGGAGCCCCTGCTGAGCAGAGTCAGGCGGTGGACCTTAAAGTTTTACAAGTAAGGCTTCTTTTAATGTTGTGCCAAATTTATTTAAAGATATTTCCGAAACCCTTAAATGAGTTTCAGGACAAAGTAATATTTAATTCATGTAAATTGTTGAATATAACGCTAAAAAAATCAACAGAATTTGAACTGGCCTGTTGGGAAAACAGTTTTTGGTGACACTGACGTTTTCTCGGTGTAAAACGATTATTAGATGGTAAAAATTGACTGAATATCCCGGGACTTGTAAAAAATGTGTCAACAATTGTGTAGTAACTTAAAAATAATACATTTTTTTGCAAAGTTATCGATGAAATGTTATGGAAAAAGATGGCGACCGTTCCATATTTCGAATTAGAGCCAAGAATCTCATATTTCTCTGTCACCATGGAGATTAAACGTTTAGGAGCAAACATGTTTTGATTTAGTTTAAATGTATCCATTTGAATTTCAGTTGATTTATTTAATGGGACCATGTACAGTATTAAACATGAACGATTACATGTGATGTACTGCACCAGAGTTAGCTTCCAGCTACTTTTTATCTGCAGTCCCTTCCGCAGACACAGTTAAAACATATTACAGCACAATAACAAACAGTACAAAGCAAAAAACACACAGGACACATAATTCAGTCCCACCAGGATTTCGCGGGCCTTTTTTGAAATAGTTGCGGCCTAAAATGACTGATGTTGCATGAGGTTTTAAAAAAAAAATTGCGGTGAAAGTTGCGGTGCTTATTACATTTTTGTTGCGAAGAAAAAGTTGCGATAAGTTGCGATTCGACAGTCGCGCCGGGGGCGAGGGGCCCCGTCCCCGGACCACGGCCACGGGAAGCGCCGAGGTCCGGGCGGGAGGGCGCTGTCCCCGAGCCTTTCCAAGCCCGGCTGGGGCCAGCCAGCGCCGGGGAGAGGTGTCATGAGGGGATCCTCCCGCACCGTGCGGCCGTCCCGTGATTGGTTAAAATTGCAACACCGCCCTGAATTCACGCCAGCCGTCTCTCGTTTTCGCGTGGTCACGTCAGCCGCTCCAATATTTTCAAGTGCGCTCTTATTGCCGACTTTATGGCAAATACTTTGAGAAAACTGGGAAAGTTAGCGCTAGCTTACTGCAGCGTGTGGACACTTCCAGTTTTCAAAATAAGACGTGGGTGTTAAATGTATTAAACGTGTATTTATAAAATATGAAGAATGGTTTGATTAAAAAAGGTGTGTCTAATAAAACAAGTATGGTCCTGCACTGCTTCAATGCTCATATGTACATTATGAAATATATTAAGAATTCATAAAAATATATTATATAAGTGTTAAAATTCTTTAAAAAGAGGTGTGTCTCATACAGCAGGTGTACATCTACTGTTCTACACTGATTTAAGGTCAATAGGTCACATGACCTGGAAGCTATTGAGCTTCAAAGCTCATATTTACATTATGAAATATATTAAAAATTCATAAGAAATATGACAAGTGTTAAAATTCTTTAAAAACAGTAGTGTCTCATACAGCAGGTGTAAACCTACTGTTCTACACTGATTTTGAGTCAATAGGTCACATGACCTGGAAGCTATTGAGCTTCAAAGCTCATATTTACATTATGAAATATATCATTGATTCTGAGCAAATACAATGCTACCTAGGTAATAATGACATTATTATTTATTAGAAATGAACAATACAAAACAGCAACAAGAACAATAATAATAATAACAACAAGCAATCAACAACTCAAACAAGAAGGTACATATCATTTTTTTAGGTGCAAAGGGCGCAATTCCACTCACCTGCCCTTTCTTTTAGCAGCGTCTCTTCCTCCAGATCCTGGCACTCTTCATGATACCACCTCTCTCAGGTGTCACACTGTATTTGTAAAGTAAGTCAACAAAGACAATATCAGTATAATCTTCTCAGCAATGCCACTGAAGTATGCCACAGAGAGTCATTTGTGGTTGTAGACAAAAAGAAAAGGTGTGCTATAATCATTTCTATTCAGATTCCTATGAAGAAGATTATGTCTTACACGTCATGTCATTATACTTTTCCAATGTGTGTAATGTGCTGTTCTTAAAATCAAATCACTTTATCACTTACCATATCCCAGTAATAATTATTTCCTGTCTTGTCCTTGTGTGGCAACTTGCATGTATGCAGACAAACAATGCGATGCAGACTATTAATTGATTTAGAGAAAATAATTATCCCTATGTACTCATAATGGACAAGGACAAGACAGGAAATTACTGGGATATGGTTGGTCATGTGACCTATTGACTCAAAATCAGTGTAGAACAGTTGATGTACACCTGCTGTATGAGACACACCTGTTTTTATATCATTTTAACACTTGCCATATTTTTTTATGAATTTTTAATATATTTCATAATGTAAATATGAGCTTTGAAGCTCAATAGCTTCCAGGTCATGTGACCTATTGACTCAAAATCAATGTAGAACAGTAGATGTACACCTTCTGTATAAGACACACCTCTTTTTATATCATTTTAACACTTGTCATATTTTTATGAATTTTTAATATATTTCATAATGTACATATGAGCACTGAAGCAGTGCAGGACCATACTTGTTTTATTAGACACTTTTTTTAATCAAACCATTCTTCATATTTTATAAATACACGTTTAATACATTTAACACCCACGTCTTATTTTGAAAACTGGAAGTGTCCACACGCTGCAGTAAGGTAGCGCTGACTTTCCCAGTTTTCTCAAAGTATTTGCCATAAAGGCGGCAATAAAGGCGCACTTGAAAATATTGGAGCGGCTGACGTGACCACGCGAAAACGAGAGACGGCTGGCGTGACCGCAGTCTGAATTCACGGGGATTTACTGAAGTTGCGTTGAAGTTGAAAATCGCAACATCGCGAATTCCTGGAGGGTCTAATAATACAAAATACACAGTTACACACAATAGCACATAACATACACCCACAATGTCAGTGGCTACAGAGCTGATTATCCTTTAGCAGACTTTTTCATTTGGTTTTAAATGTACTGATGGAGGTGCAGCTCTTTACATCATCAGGTAGGTCATTCAACTGAGTTGTGGCTTTCACAGAGAAGGCTGATTGCCCAAATGCAGAGCGACGAAATGGTACCATCGTACAGAGGATATTCTAAATTTGAGAATAATGTAAAATTCTCAAAGCTCAGTAAATTGTATTTTTCCAGTACCCTATAGTGATGGAAATGCATTGGCTTTTTGTCTAGAGTTTTTAGAGTTTGTTTGTGTATGGATTTAAGAGGTCTTATGGTTGTTTCTACAGCCTGCCCCCAGCATGTAATACAATAAGACATGGCAAAGAATCATAGCATGCATAAATATTTTGGCTGCGTCCGAAGAGAGAAAGTTTCTGTCTAAAATTTGCCATGTTGTACTTTATGGTTTTGACTGTTTTTTTAAACATATTTCTTTAAGTTCAATTTTGGATCCAGTGTGACACACAGTATACTGAGTAGTACAAATATTTACTGCACACACACACACACACAGTATACTGAGCAACAGACATATTTACTGCAAACACACAGACAGTGTGTCTGCAGTAAAGATGTCTACTGCCCGCATTGGCCTGCGATGCATTGGCTGGCGGAGATATATCAGCTGCTGTGCGCTCAGCCCTGGCAGCTCCCGCTGCGCAGGGACCTGCTATCGCGGGGAGGGGGGACGGTTTTCCACCCACAACCAGAGCGCCTGGCTCTGTGGGCTTGGCCCCTGAGCGGCTAAATCTGTCAGCTGTGGGCCTTTCACAGCGCGTGATTTCCACTATACAGAGTGCTCGAGCCTCCTCCACTAGGTCTCTGTATGACTGTAAGTGGAGAGTGTTTGAGGGGTGGTGTCACAGAAACGGCCACATTCCCTTTCAGTGTCCTGTAGGAGTGATATTGTCATTCTTGCAGGACCTGATTGACAAACGAAAAGCCTTCTCCACGATTAAAGTGTACTTAGCGGCTATCGCTGCATGTCACCAGCACCCGCTGGTTTGCCGTTTTATGAAGGGAGCGCGCAGGCTTCTCCCCGTGTCCAGACCACTGGTACCACTGTGGGATCTGGCTGTGGTTCTGGAGGGGCTTAAGGGCCCTCCTTTTGAGCCACTGGAGTGAGCGGACTTGAAACACGTGTCTCTCAAGACAGTGTTGTTGCTGGCTCTGGCTTCGGCTAAACGGGTTAGTGACATCCATGCGCTTTCAGACATCTCACTTTCATATTATCACGAGAACCCGGGGTTATTTTGTAAATAACCTAAAGTCTCTTTTCATAATATTTCGCTCGATTGTCTCACTATGGGATGTGGTTGCTCCCCGTATTGCCAGACAAGTTATCTTAGCGTCCACCACCCACAGGGAAAAGTACTCTGTTTCCTATCAGGACAGCACAACCGCTCGGGCCACGCACGGAGCGGAAACTTCCCGGCATATAGAAACGGACAAAAGTGAGTGGCGCGGAACAACTCGCCGCAGCACATGATGTCTCTCTGAACAGAAGAAACTCCCTGGAATCAGGCCCCGGCTGCGCAAGCCCGAGTCGCGTGTGCCCCGCAGGACCCACCGTTGCGCAAACCCTGACTCGCATAAGCCAAAGCAACGCCTCCACCACACCGTGGGGAAGGCGCTTGCTTTTGAGACAGGGCCCCCTTATTAGGATTAGCCCAGGAGACGAACAGCTGATCGCTCCTCCTGAAAACCCCTTGTCCTATCCATCATGAAGTGGCGGCTAACCGCAGGCACTGACATAATCGCATAGGCGACAAGAACTGCTCACCGCGGTGAGGCAGCGAAAGCGCACAAGGTCAGTAGGGGGATAAGCATGAGGCCCACACTTTAGGCACAACAAGCCGGGTTGGGGCTTACAAAATCATCCTGTACAATCCCCAGGGAAGAACCTGGCGCATGAGGGATGCACCGAAGCGCAAGAGATTCACTTAACCCGTTGAGCCAAGCCGAGCCACAACAACACTGTCTTCGAGGACAGTGTTTCCAAGTCCGCATCCCTCCAGTGGCTGCAAAAGGAGGAGCCTTAGCCGCTCCAGAACCCCAGCCAGAGCCACAGTGGTAACCATGGTCTGGCACGGGGGAGAAGCTGCGCGCACACTTAATAAACGGCAAGCCAGCGGGGCTGTGTGACATGCAGCGATAGCCGCACTAAGTAACACTTTAATCGGGGGAAGGGCTGTTCGTTTGTCAATAGGTCCTCAAGGAAGACGAATCAATCCTTCCGGACACGAAAGGGAATGTGGCGTTGCGTTGACACCACCCCTCAAAACCTCTCACTACAGTCGATCAGCAGCACCTAGTGGAGGAGGCTCGAGTGCACTCTGTATAGTGGAAAGTCACGGCTGTAAAGGGCCCACAGCTGCTGACAGGATTTAGCCCGCTCAGTCGCGGGCCAGCCCACAGAGCCAGGCGCTCTGGGTGTGGGTGGAAAACTGGCGCCCCTCAGTACAGCAAATCATCTGCGAATAGGCATGGTCCCTGCGCAGGCGGGAGTAGCTGCCAGGGCTGAGCGCAGCAGCTGATATAGAGTCTCCGCAGCCAATTGCATCGCAGGCAATGCGGAGCTATTCACAAATCAGTGCATGGCCATGTTCCCTCACTCTGGACCGAGTGGGGGGTATCCAGGCCAGGGGAGGGAATGTGTTAAAATGCTTGAGCGGCCAGACGTGCGCTAGTGCGTCTCTGCTACGGGGAGGCATCCATGCCACGCCGAGAGTAAAACAGCCGCACTGCGCGTTGTCTCTCGTACCGTGAACCAGATCCACCATGGCTCCGACCGAAACGGGGCCCATATCTGTTCCAAATCTCTGGGTGCAGAAGAGCCCATCCCGTATACGGACGCGCCCCAGGACAACAGGTCTGCGCCAGTGTTCAGGACTCCCAGGTGTGCGTCGCTCTCAGGGAGAGGAGGAGACGGACCGCAGCTCCACAGGATTAGTCTGCGTGCCCGCATGTACAAAACTGACGGGAGCGTAATCCCCCTTGGACGGTTTGATGTACACACCGTCGTCGTATTGTCCTCCTCACCAGTACATGATGGACCCACTGAGACGGAAGGAAATGTTTCAGGGAGAGGAACCCCGCTGAAAGTTCCAGAAAATTTATTGTGAGACCGCTGGATGGTCCACACCCCAGCGGCCCCTCACAGACCGGCCCTCCGTGAATCCATGCCCCAATCCGTCAGGTGGCGTCCGTAGTGACCACCTTCCTGGCAGGACGGGGCCCATGGGCACCCCCGTGGGTCAGAAAGGATGGGGGCTCACCAGTAGCGCAACGCCCTGGCGCACCCCGGTGTGACCACACTCTCTGTTGCGCCATGACGCACGGGATCCAGCCCGCATGAGGCCTGTGTGCGTTGTGTGTAGTAGGATATCTGTATGCTCGGGATACCAAAAAACAGCATTATACTGAGCAGTAGGCCTCTTTTACTGCCAGACATACTGTGTGTGTCTGCAGCTAAATATGTCTACGTCAGTCTACTGTGTGTTGTGTCGCCAGTAAATAATCTATATTATGAGTTGCGTGTGCGTTTGGTTTGTGTCTGCAGTTAAATATCTGTAACTGCTGGGGATACCACAAAACAGTATTACTGAGCAGTTAAACATCTTTACCGCAGACCTACTGTCTGTATGTTTGCCAGTAATATGTTCTATTCTTGCCCACTCAGTATACTGTGTGCGTGTGTGTGTGATACATATATATCTGTATGCTCAGGATACACAAACAGTCACTGAGCAGTAGACATCTTACTGAGACATACTGTCTTTGTGTTTGCAGTAAATATGTTTACTGCTCAGTATACTTTTGTGGTGTGTGTGATGTGTACAGTATATCTCTGTACTATCTGAGTTATTACCTGTCTCGTTGTGTGTGTGTGCCCGTTAACATATTCTGTATCTTGCTCGGGATTACAACAAACAGTATACTGAGCAGTCGACATTCTTTACCGGAGACATTTCACTTGTCCGTATGGTTTGCAGTAAATTACGTCTAATGCCCTCAGGATTACTGTGGTATGTGTGTAGCTGTCTGATTGTAAATATCTGTACTGCTCGGGATACGCAAACAGTATTACTGAGCAGTAGACCATCTTTAAAGCAGATCTACTGCTGTGTTGTTGTGCAGTAAATGTCTATCGCTCAGCATACTGGTGGGTGTGTGTGACAGTAATATCTGTACTGCTCGGATACACAACAAATACTCGAGCAGTAGGCCCATCTACGCAGACATACTGTCGTTGTTTGCAGTAAATATGTCTACTGCTCAGTATTACTGTGTGTCTGTTTTTTTTTTATCTGGTTGTGGGTGTACAGTAAATACTCTTACTGCTCAGGTAGACAAAACAGTACCCATGAGCAGAGCCATTTACCAAAGATACATACTGTCGCCTGTGTTTGCAGTAAGATATGTCTACTGTCATTATTTACTGTGCTGTGTGTGTGTGTATCCTTGCAGTAAATATCATATCTATATGAGTAGTCTCTATTACTGTGTGCATGCGTGGTGCTGCTAGTAAGATATATGTTATACTTGTTTTGGATACACAAAACCGTATTACTGAGCAGTAGACATCTTTACTGCAGACATACTGTCTGTGTGTCTGCTAGTAAATTTGTCTACTGCTCAGTATCTCTGTGTGTGCGTGCTGTTCTGTGTTGTGTACAATAAATACCTCTGAACTCTTCAGGATACACAAAACATTATATGAGCCGCAGACCACTTACTCGCAGACCATACTGTCTGTGGTTTGCCTGTATATTGTCTACTGCCTCAGTTCCATGTTGTGTGGTGTGGTTGCATTAAACTAATCTTACTCCTGAGTATAGTATACTGCCTGTGCGCCCCTGTTGTTAGCTTTACATATCTGTACTGCACGGATACCAAAAAACTTCTAGGTTATTTACAATAACTTGTGTTCTCTGAGTCCATGCAATTGAGGAAGTCTCACTACTGGATGCACGCCCCCTGCCAGGACCTCACGAAGCATTAATTCATTACGCCCATTCTGATGGCTGTGTGACGTGTCACGTCCGCCTCCCCCCGGTAGTACCCACCTACCTTAAATAGCCCATGCGGACTGGCAACCACGTCCATTCAAGATAAGCAACCTCTTCTCACTCTGCCCCAGCCAAGAAGGGTGTCTGGTGAGGAGCATCTCTACTCATATTTACTCAGGAGACCGGGGGCCTGTTATCTAGTATAACTAAGAGTTCTCTTATCATATATTTCGCTCATCATTGTCTCCACTATGGGATGTTGGTCTCCTCCGTATTGCCCGGACACAGCTTATCTTAGCGTCCACCAACCCACGGAAAGTTCCTGTTTCCCTATCACCGACAAGCACTCCATGCCGTCCTCAGCATATAGAAACGGACAAAAGTGCGAGGGCGAGGACCAACCGCCGCAGCACAGATGTCCTGCACAGAAAACTCCCCTAGAATAAGGGCCAGGGATGCGGCAAGCCCCGATCGAGTTGCGCCCGCAACACCCAGGTGGCTGCCCAAACCATTGGCTCGTATTAAGCCCAACGGAAGTCGCCCCACCACCCAGTTGGATAGGCGCTGCTTTTGAGACAGCTTCCCCTTATGATGATTAGCCAAGGAAACGAACCGCTGATGTCGTCCTCCTGAAACCCACACTTGCTCCGTCATCCCCTAATAAGTGCGCCACCGCAGACTCTGGATATAACTGCATGCGCGACACTGCTTTCCACCCGGTGAGGGTTCAGCACAAGCCACCAGGTCAATAGGAGAACATGAGGCCCAACCACCTTAGGCACAAAAAGCCAGGTTGGGCTTCAAAATCATCCTTACATCCCCCGGGAAAGGACCTTGGGCGCCCCTTCATGAGGGATGCACCGACAAGCGC
>NC_040013.1:10896398-10902308 GCF_000972845.2 Larimichthys crocea
TATACTGTTTGGTATCCCGAGCAGTACAGATATTTACTGTACACACACACGCACACAACACACAGTATAACTGAGCAGTAGACTATATTTACTGCAACACACAAGACAGTATGTCTGGGTAAAGATGTCTACTGCTCAGTATACTGTTTGTGTATCCCGAGCAGTACAGATATTTTACTGTACACCACACAGCCCACACACCACAGTATACTGAGCAGTAGACATATTTACTGCAACACACAGACAGTATGTCTGCGGTAAAGATGTCTACCGCTCAGTATACTGTTTGTGTATCCCGAGCAGTACAGATATTTACTGCACACAAACACACGCACAAAGTATACTGAGCAGTAGACATATTTACTGCAAACACACAGACAGTATGTCTGTAGTAAAGATGTCTACTGCTCAGTATGCTGTTTGTGTATCCAGGCAGTACAGATATTACTGTACACCACAGCACACAGTATACTCAGTAGTACAGATATTTACTGCAACACACACACAGTATATGAGCAGTAGAATTTTACTGCAAACACACGAAGTATTCTGGGTAAAGATGTCTACTGCTCAGTATCTGTTTGTGTATCCGAGCAGTACAGATATTTACTGACACACACACACGCACACAGTTACTAGCAGTAGCATATTTACTGCAAACACACAGACAGTATGTCTGAGTAGTAAGATGTCACTAAGCTCAGTAACTGTTTGTGTATCCCAGAGTACAGATATTTACTGTACACACACACACACAGCACACAGTATACTCAGTAGTACAATATTTTACTGCAAAACCACACAACACCGTATACTGAGCAGTAGACATATTTACTGCAAACACACAGACAGTATGTCTGCGGTAAAGTGTCTACTGCTCAGTATACTGTTTGTGTATCCTGACAGTACAGATATTTACTGTACACACACACGCCCACACACACAGATTACTGACAGTGACATATTTACTGCAAGACACACAGACAGTATGTCTGCGGTAAAGACGTCTACTGCTCAGTATACTGTTTGTGTATTCTGAGCAGTACAGATATTTACTGTACACACACACACACGCACACAGTATGTACAGATATTTACTGCAGACACACACACACAGTATACTGAACAGTAGACATATTTACTACAGACACACAGACAGTATGTCTGCAGTAAGATGTCTACTGCTCAGTTATCGTTTGTGTATCCCGAGCAGTACGGATATTTACTACACACACGCACACAGTATACTCAGTAGTACAGATATTTACTGCAGACACACACACACACACACACACAGTATACTGAGCAGTAGACATATTTACGGCAAACACACAGACAGTATGTCTGCGGTAAGATGTCTGCTGCTCAGTATAATGTTTGTGTATCCTGAAGAGTTCAGGTATTTATTGTACACACACATGCACACACAGTGTACTGAGCAGTAGACATATTTACTGCAGACACACAGACAGTATGTCTGCAGTAAAGATGTCTACTGCTCAGTATACTGTTTGTGTATCCCAAGCAGTACAGATATTTACTGCACACACACGCATGCACACAGTATACTCCATAGTATAGATATTTACTGCAGACACACACACACACACACAGTATACTGAGCAGTAGACATATTCACGGCAAACACACAGACAGTATGTCTGCGGTAAGATGTCTGCTGCTCAGTATAATGTTTGTGTTCCTGAAGAGTTCAGGTATTTATTGTACACACACACGCACACACACAGTGTACTGAGCAGTAGACATATTTACTGCAGACACACAGACAGTATGTCTGCAGTAAAGATGTCTACTGCTCAGTATACTGTTTGTGTATCCCAAGCAGTACAGATATTTACTGCACACACACGCATGCACACAGTATACTCCGTAGTATAGATATTTACTGCAGACACACACACACGGTATACTGAGCAGTAGACATATTTACTGCAAACACACAGACAGTATGTCTGTGGTAAGATGTCTACTGCTCAGTGTACTGTTTGTCTATCCTGATCAGTACAGATATTTACTGTACACACACACGCACATACACACAGTATACTGAGCAGTAGACATATTTACTGCAAACAGACAGACAGTATGTCTGCGGTAAGATGTCTACTGCTCAGTATACTGTTTGCGTATCCCGAGCAGTACAGATATTTACTGTATACACACACACACACACACAGTATCCTGAGCAGTAGACATTTATTGCAAACACACAGACAGTATGTCTGCGGTAAAGATGTCTACTGCTCATTTTACTGTTTGTGTATCCCGAGCAGTACAGATATGTACTGCACACACACACGCGCACACACATACACTATACTGAGCAGTAGACATATTTACTGCAAACACACAGACAGTATGTCTGCGGTAAAGATGTCTACTGCTCAGTATACTGTTTGCGTATCCCGAGCAGTACAGATATTTACTGTACACACACACACACACACACACAGTATGCTGAGCAGTAGACGTTTATTGCAAACACACCGACAGTATGTCTGCAGTAAGATGTCTACTGCTCATTTTACTGTTTGTGTATCCTGAGCAGTACAGATATTTACTGTATACACACACACACACAGTATCCTGAGCAGTAGACATTTATTGCAAACACACAGACAGTATGTCTGCGGTAAAGATGTATACTGCTCATTTTACTGTTTGTGTATCCCGAGCAGTACAGATATTTACTGCACACACACACGCGCACACACATACACTATACTGAGCAGTAGACGTATTTACTGCAAACATACGGACAGTATGTCTGCTGTAAAGATGTCTACTGCTCAGTATACTGTTTCTGTATCCCGAGCAGTACAGATATTTACCCCCCACACACACACACGCAGACAGTATACTCAGTAGTACACATATATACTGAACACACACACACACAGTATACTGAGCAGTAGACATTTATTGCAAACACACAGACAGTATGTCTGCGGTAAAGATGTCTACTGCTCATTTTACTGTTTGTGTATCCCGAGCAGTACAGACATTTACTGCACACACACACGCGCACACACACACACTATACTGAACAGTAGACATATTTACTGCAGAGACACAGACAGTATGTCTGCAGTAAAGATGTCTACTGCTCAGTATGCTGTTTTTGTATCTTGAGCAGTACAGATATTAACTACACACACGCACACAGTATACTCAGTATTACAGCTATTTACTGCAGACACACACACACACAGTATACTGAGCAGTAGACATATTTACTGCAAACAGACAGAAAGTATGTCTGCGGTAAAGATGTCTACTGCTCAGTGTACTGTTTGCGTATCCCGAGCAGTACAGATATTTACTGCAGACACACACACGCACACAGCATACTCAGTAGTATAGATGTTTACTGCACACACACACACACAGTATACTGAACAGTAGACATATTTACTGCAGACACACAGACAGTATGTCTGCAGTAAAGATGTCTACTGCTCAGTATGCTGTTTTTGTATCCCGAGCAGTACAGATATTAACTACACACACGCGCACAGTATACTCAGTATTACAGCTATTTACTGCAGACACACACACACAGTATACTGAGCAGTAGACATATATACTGCAAACACACAGACAGTATGTCTGCGGTAAGATGTCTACTGCTCAGTATACTGTTTGTGTATCCTGAGCAGTACAGGTATTTACTGTACACACACACGCACACACACAGTGTACTGAGCAGTAGACATATTTACTGCAGACAGACAGTATATCTGCAGTAACGATGTCTACTGCTCAGTATACTTTTTGTGTATCCTGAGCAGTACAGATATTTACTGCAGACACACACACACACAGTATACTGAGCAGTAGACATATTTACTGCACACACACACAGTATGTCTGCGGTAAAGATGTCTACTGCTCAGTATACTGTTTGTGTATCCCGAGCAGTACAGATATTTACTGCACACACACACACGCAGACAGTATACTCTGTAGTACAGATATTTACTGCAGACACACACACACACACAGTATACTGAGCAGTAGACATATTTACTGCAAACACACAGACAGTATGTCTGCAGTAAGATGTCTACTGCTCAGTATACTGTTTGTGTGTCCTGAGCAGTACAGATAATTACTGTACACACACACGCACATACACACAGTATACTGAGCAGTAGACATATTTACTGCAAACACACAGACAGTATGTCAGCGCGTGATTTCCACTATACAGAGTGCTCGAGCCTCCTCCACTAGGTCTCTGTATGACTGTAAGTGGAGAGTGTTTGAGGGGTGGTGTCACAGAAACGGCCACATTCCCTTTCAGTGTCCTGTAGGAGTGATATTGTCATTCTTGCAGGACCTGATTGACAAACGAAAAGCCTTCTCCACGATTAAAGTGTACTTAGTGGCTATCGCTGCATGTCACCAGCACCCGCTGGCTTGCCGTTTTATGAAGGGAGCGCGCAGGCTTCTCCCCGTGTCCAGACCACTGGTACCACTGTGGGATCTGGCTGTGGTTCTGGAGGGGCTTAAGGGCCCTCCTTTTGAGCCACTGGAGGGAGCGGACTTGAAACACGTGTCTCTCAAGACAGTGTTGTTGCTGGCTCTGGCTTCGGCTAAACGGGTTAGTGACATCCATGCGCTTTCGGTGCATCCCTCATGCGCCCAGGTCTTCCCGGGGGATGTAAGGATGATTTTGAAGCCCAACCCGGCTTTTGTGCCTAAGGTGGTGGGCTCATGTTCTCCTATTGACCTTGTGGCTTTTGCTGCCTCACCGGGTGAGCAGTTGTCGCATGCGTTATGTCCAGTCCGTGCGGTGCGCACTTATATGGATAGGACAAGGGGTTTCAGGAGGAGCGATCAGCTGTTCGTCTCCTGGGCTAATCCTCATAAGGGGAAGCCTGTCTCAAAGCAGCGCCTATCCAACTGGGTGGTGGAGGCGATTGCTTTGGCTTATACGAGTCAGGGTTTGCAGCCACCTGTGGGTCTGCGGGCACACTCGACTCGGGGCTTGGCCGCATCCTGGGCCTTATTCAGGGGAGTTTCTGTTCAGGACATCTGTGCTGCGGCGAGTTGGTCCTCGCCACTCACTTTTGTCCGTTTCTATATGCTGGACGTTTCCGCTCCGGGCGTGGCACGAGCGGTTTTGCTGTCCTGATAGGAACAGAGTACTTTTCCCTGTGGGTTGGTGGACGCTAGATAAGCTTGTCTGGCAATACGGGAGCAACCACATCCCATAGTGAGACATCGAGCGAAATATTATGAAAGAGAACTTTAGGTTATTTACATAACCCCGGTTCTCTGAGTAATATGAGTGAGATGTCTCACCAGACAACCCTTCTTGCTTGGGCGAGTGAGAAGAGGTGCTTATCTTGAATGACGTGGTGCCGTCCGCATGGGCTATTTAAGGTAGGTGGTACTACCGGGAGCGGACGGACACGTTTCACCAGCCAATCAGGATTGGCGTAATGAGATTAACGACGGTAGTGTACATCAACCGTCAAGGGGGATTACGCTCCCGTCAGTTGTACATGCTGGCACGCAGACTAATCCTGTGGAGCTGCGGTCGTCTCCTCTCCCTGGCAGCTCCCGCTGCGCAGGGACATGCTATCGCAGGGAGGGGGGACAGTTTTCCACCCACACCCAGAGCGCCTGGCTCTGTGGGCTTGGCCCCTGAGCGGCTAAATCTGTCAGCTGTGGGCCTTTCACAGCGCGTGATTTCCACTATACAGAGTGCTCGAGCCTCCTCCACTAGGTCTCTGTATGACTGTAAGTGGAGAGTGTTTGAGGGGTGGTGTCACAGAAACGGCCACATTCCCTTTCAGTGTCCTGTAGGAGTGATGTTGTCATTCTTGCAGGACCTGATTGACAAACGAAAAGCCTTCTCCACGATTAAAGTGTACTTAG